>NW_011495030.1:6580243-6588595 GCF_000754665.1 Bison bison bison
AGTCCAAGGGACTCTCAGGAGTCTTCTCCAACATCACAGTTCAAAAGCATTAATTCTTCAGTGCTCAGCTTTCTTTATAGTCCAACTCTCACATCCATACAGTTCAGTTCAGTCACTCAGTTGTATCCAACTCTTTGTGACCCCATGGACTGCAGCACACCAGGCTTCGCTGTCCATCACCAATCCCTGGAACTTGCTCAAACTCATGTCCATCAAGTCAGTGATGCCATCCAACCATCCCATCCTGACTACTGGAAAAACCATAGCCTTGACTAGACAGACCTTTGTTGGCAAAGTAATGTCTCTGCTTTTTAATATGCTGTCTAGGTTGGTCATAACTTATCTTCCAAGGAGAAAAAGTCTTTTAATTTCATGGCTGCAGTCACCATTTGCACTGATTTTTGAGCCCCCCAAAAATAAAGTTTGTCACTATTTCCTGTTTCCCCATCTATTGTCATGAAGTGATGAGACCAGATGCCATGATCTTAGTTTTCTGAATGTTGAGTTTTAAGCCAACTTTTTCACTCTCCTCCTTCACTTTCATCAAGAGGGTCTTTAGTTCTTCTTCACTTTCTGCCATAGAGTGGTGTCATTTGCATATCTGAGGTTATTGATATTACTCCCGGCCATCTTGATTCCAGCTTATGCTTCATCCAGTCTGGCATTTCAGATAATGTACTCTGTATATAAGTTAAATAAGCAGGGTCACAATATACAGCCTTGATGTACACATTTCCCAATTTTTATCCAGTTTGCTGTTCCATGTCCAATTCTAAGCATTGCTTCTTTACCTGCATACAGATTTCTCAGGAGGCAGGTCAGGTGGTCTGGTATTCCCTTCTCTTTAAGAATTTTCCACAGTTTGTTGTGATCCACACAGTCAAAGCCTTTAGCATATCAATGAAGCAGAAGCAGATGTTTTTCTGGAATTCTCTTGCTTTTTCTATGATCCAATGGATATTGGCAATTTGATCTCTGGTTCCTCTGCCTTTTCTAAATCCAGCTGAACATCTGAAATTTCTTGGTGAAGAGGATGCATGGCAAGTTGCAAAGTACCATTTGGGGTTGAAAGCAAGATTCTGATTATAAAGTAACAAGAAGAGTCTGCTTGTGTACCTCACCAATTGTCTCCAAAGGACAAAGTGAAAGAGAATCTCCAATGAAGTTCTGTGTTACAACCAGCATTCAGGCAATGCACATACAGCCTTCTAAAATCAATATAATTTGGATGTATCAAGTCTGTGTTTGCTATTTTTCAAAAGTCCAAGCTCACTACATTCCACACTATAATCGCAATCCTGTAATCCTGGCACAGGGACCATATGTGACAAACCAAAAATCAGGGTCTCTAGTTTGACAAGTTTGAGATGTGTTTATGGGATTTTAGGAAGTTAGAAGCCAATCCTCTACAAGCCCAGGAATCAGCATCATTCACTACTGTGAGTTCTGTCAAAGTGGTTGCCAGGAGAATGTTCTTTTCATAAGTTACCCTTACTTTTATGGCTATTTAATGGTTAAATAAATAAGTGTAAATAAATCAATGTCAGGCTTACATCTTTCCATACACAGAAGAACATTACTTGGTACCTGATTTTCCTTACCTCACAATAATCTTTGATGTTCAGACTGTCTGCCCCCTTTTTTTACAAACCACTATATAGCCTGGCTCCCCCTCCCACGTCCTTGGAACAGTTTTCTCCAAGTTACTGAGAAGATATCTCTGGGGCTTGGGGTCCTTAACATTCTCACCAAGTAAAATACCTCTCCACTTTAAGGTTGTGACTAAATTTTTTGTCAACACTGTGTTTCCACATGACGTATAAAGACAGAAAAAAAGAACCATCATATTTTAAAAAGGAAAAGAAATTTAATTGCTGATATCTCCCCTTCCCTCAGCCTCTAGAAGAAAGGACTCTTAGCCACTAGAGACACAGTCTTAGTCCGTCTGGGCTGCTATAATAGAGAACCACAGACAGGGGAACTTCTAAACAAGGGAAATTTGTGTCTCACAGTTGTGGAGGCTGGAAGTCTGAGATCAGGATGCCAGCATGGTTAGGTTCTGGTGAGGGTTCTCTTCTGAGCTGCTGAATACAGACCTCTATCTGTGTCCTCACCCGGCAGTAGAGGCACGGATCTCTCTGGGATCTCTTCTAAAGGACACTAACCTCATTCATAAGGGCTCCACTCTTTTGATCGAATCACTTCCTGCCTACACTTGAGACTGCTTTGCTTTCTCTGAAAACTCACACACACAGAGTATATCTATACAGGAAATTTCCTGAAATTCAGTTTGCATTTATCTAACTTTGGGAGCAAGACCAAAGAAGGTATGGATATTTTCTTATGAAAATATTATTAATATGTTCCTCTTCATTATAAAAAGAAGAAAAACAGCAATGACATTTAGGAGTTCAGATGGTGAATAGATTTTAATTTAAAATGCATCATAGACCAAAGATAATTTAGTTCTGCCAGTGGTAGCTACCTAGAACTTTTGGATTAATTAAACTTTCACTCTAAGTAAGCTAGAACAACCAGATCCAAATAGTTAAATTCACACACCTCTGATGAGGGAATAAATAGGAGAAAATAAATCCTTGATTCTAAGGACGATGAAATCAGGAGAAGCAGAACTCAATGGAAGCAGATGGTAAGTTTTGTTCCTTTTTTTGAAAATAGGTATCTTTTACTTTCTTCCCAGTAAGAAGACCTTAATTTTGCATATTTGAGCTGATGAACCATAGAGAATTAAGATGGGCTATTTGCAAATTATTCAAGACAGGCCACAGGCAGCTCTGCAAGAAAGTCTGAAGTTGGACTTTTCTTTAAAAAAAAAAAAATGTATACCATGGTTATCATGTTGTCAGTTTGGGATTTTCCAGTATAATTCTGGGACATGTGTCCAGAACAGCTGAGGCAGCCAGACAGGTATTACCCGCTTCTGGCACAGAAAGATGCTAGCATCTTGGTAAACAAACTCTGTGTGGCAAGTACCACAGACAGTATCACTTGTAAACAGCAGATTTTTAAGGAAAGCAAGAAAACAAAAACGGGTCCCTTCAATGTTTTTTTTTAGCAATAACAGAACAAAAAAGAAATTGCTGTGTCTGAGTAGTCTTTACTGATCCATGAGTACACTACATGCTAAAGCTGAAAGTAATGGTTTGTCAAGAAAGAACCTAAGTCAAGCCTGAGAAAGTAGAATAATTAGAATCATGACTGAGGCATGAAACTGTCATGTCCTTGGTTAGTATTTATATGATAGAGAAAATGACATCCATGTATTGCGGTAAGAAATGATAAAACATGATGGTTTACAGCCAGAGTGGTTGCAATGGCAGTTCCACCAGGCCATCCTCTTCAAAAACAGTCAGGATAAATGTATCCTTCGAAGGGAGTTCTCAACAGCTGGCCTTTCTTTACTCTCCTCTGGGAGTCATCCTGGATCTACAGAATTAATGTCATTCAAACAGATGATGCCTGCAGATCAAAAGTCTCCTTCATCCAAAAAAGAAAAATATTTTCCTTGCCCAAATATTTTCCAAAGGCAAAACTACCTGCTGATTTAAAGATTCCTTTACTTCTCCTACCAAAAGTCTCTCTCTCTAGTTTGGAGAACTGAAGAAGACATGATGGGTTATTACCGCCTCTTATTTTGGAATCCCCAATGAGCACTGCCAAAGACAATGTTTGTCCCCCTAAAATCATATGTTGAAACCTAGTCTCCAGTGAGGGTAGTGATTACCCTCACTTTGGGTAGTGATTAGACATAAAGTAGACTCTTGGAGTGCCCACCATAGATAGCATTATGATAAGACACAGGTTTCTATTGCATACATGAGAAAACTAGAAAAATGGAGAACTTCCCCAAACTTCAAGCCCGGGCTTTTGTCTCTTTAAAATAAATTTGTTAGGACTTCTCTGGTGTTCTAGTGGTTAAGACTCCTCCTTCCAATGCAAGGGGTGTGAATTCGATCCCCAGTTGGGGAACTAAGGTCCCATGTGCCATGGAGTGTGGCCAAAAACAAATAAATAAATAGTTGTTTAAGTTGCCTCTTTAAAAAATACATTAGCATTTCTTGCAAGCAATTGCCAATCAATTTCTCTTAAAGATATTTATAAGTTCTAAGAAATCAAATGTATTATTTGGTTTTGCTTTCCCCTCAAAGCTTTACAATTAGAAACTAAACATATAATTCATAATCCATATAACGCTCAACTAAAATTATTTTGTACAAATAAAACATTAGTATAAAGCACTGGGAAGGGCTATTTGGGAGTACTTGGTATAGTTGTCGTTATCTCTAAACATTTAGAATCTTACACAAAAACAACTGGATCACAAATCCCATCAAGTTTCAGAGGCAATCTACACACACATCTTAAAAACCAATTAAATATTTTCTGAGATGACCAGCAGTGACCTAAACACTAGTAAAAATAGTGAGCTTCACCATTTACGAAAATAAAGATGGTTTGCTCATTTGTTTGAATGTTGAACCAGTTCCCTGATCCCTGTGGGATCTTAGCACACTTGTCCTGACACTCAACCCATCAGCAAGGAAAAACCAAGATCGAAGAACTGTGTGGTTTCCAATAAGCAGAAGGATGAGGAGTCAGCCTTGGACAGAGGGATAGGTGACTGAGCCAAAGTACAAACAAGATTCTAAGGAAAGGATATCAGTGAAAACTCTTGTTGGCAAGAGGTGGAAACTCAACCAAGTTGAAAGGAAATAGGAATTTTATGGCTCATGAAACTGAAAAATCCAGGATTAAAATTCAATTTTCAAGAACGATTGTATCCAGGAGTTTGAATGATTTTAAGACCCTCCCACTCTCGCTCTGGCTCTCATGCTCTCTCAGTGTTTCTCTATTTTAGTTTCCTGTTCAGCCGGGCTTCCCCTCCCACAGGACAAGATGATGGTCATCATCTCCAGAACAACACTGCCACCAGCTCAGCAAGCCCCGTCCTTCCAAAATGTTCCAACAAAAGCCCCAGGCTGAGTCTCACTGAACCAAGCTAAATTAAAGACCCATCTCTGGATCAATGGCTATGGTCAGGGATCAATGCCAACTGACCAGACTCGAGTCAGCCCTATTTAAACACAAAGAAAACTGGGCTTCTTTTATCAGAGGAAAATAGAGTAGATTAAACAGAGTTGATCACTGCTGAAAGAGAGGTAGAAGCATTATAGACTAAGTTGAAACTGACAAAATAGGAGTGAGAAAATACACGTACTCCAGGAGACAAACTGGAGGATGGAGAGCCACGAAAGCTAAACATTAAGTCTCTTGGCTTCAGAAATCTTTGAACTGGGGCTAACTTAAACCCACCTTTTGCTCCCAGAGCAGGCTGCTATTGTGAAAGGCTACTACAAAGCAATTGATCTAACATTTCTGGACCTAGAACATGCTGAATCTCTGACACTGTGCCAGTTACCAGCTTCTTCTTCCTGTTCATACTCTTAAAGAGTAACTGGCCCTGCTCGGAGCTCCTGATATTCTGTTTGCACTGCTGGATCCCATACCTTATCCCATAGATTAGTTAGGAATGAGATGCTGATTAAAAGATCTTTCAGTCTGGACCAACAGACCCAGATACTAATAAACAGGATAGGTTCTGGGGCTCCAAATTGGGGGTGAGGGGGTGATCCTCCATCCTGGCTTACCTGGGACATTTCAGTTTATGTCTGCCCTCCTGTAGGGATTACTAGTTACATTTCCTCTCATACTCAAAGAGTCCTGGTTGGAATGATAAATTACTGACTCACATTAGTTACAAGATGATGCAGTCTTACAGGAGGGAGCGAGGCAGGGTCAAGTGCAAGAGGGACAGGAAGCTGAGAGAGATGATGATACAGAAAGATGCAGATGGGGGAACCATGCAGAACATACCTGTTTCCTCACGTAGTTCCAGTACACTGTGTTCCTCTGCCTTAAATGCCATGAAACATTTCCTTACAGCAACTCCTTTTTTGTCCTGAGCTACTCTGTGTAGGTAGCCTCCAGTAGGCTCTCCCCATGTTATGATAATGTTTTTTATTTGTTTTTTTTTTTTTTTTTTTCTGAGTCATTGTCAGTTGACTCAGGATTACTGAGAGTTTTTTGGTTTGGGTTTGGTTTGGTTTTACAAACAATTTTACATGTTTTTATGCTGTGCTCATTTCAAGGGTTGTCTTTTTTTTTTTTTTAATCTACACCATACTTGGCTTGACCCCAGAGGTGAATCAGCTGATTTACAGTTGGGCTCATTTCTACCATTATATTTTAACCTATTACAGTGAAGGCCCTCCCATATGTGCATTATTTAGGATCAAGACTGAATTCCACAAAGCCGCCTAGTCATTTGAAGGTCATCAGACTTGCAGAAAGACAAATGGTACCTCAGTTCACTAAGTGAGGCCAGAATATACCTTCTAGAGCTTTTAGCATACATTCACGGAGGGACTAATTTATTTATGCGGCAGCACAAGCCATGATTCAACTGGTTTTCATGGTTTCCTAAGGTCTCTGTGTGGTTCCCAGCAAGCAAAGCAGCACAGGTGAGCACCGAACAGGTGGCAAGGAGGCACATTTCCAATTTGGTTAGATTTACACAGACTTTAAAATGATGTTTAACAACTTAAATGCACATTTTCAGATGCTTATGCCATACTCCCTACACTCCCCAAAACAGTTAACTTTGAGTAAGCATTAACGTAATGCAGCATAAAACTTAAAAACTTGAAATAGAAGCCTGCACTTTCAGTATATAATGTTCAGGGCACCTCACTTCGCCAAGAGAAAATTTAGCATAATAAGTAGACACAAAAATCTCTCTAGGCTTTCTCTTTATATATTATCTCTACACGAATGAGACAAAAATATCCACAAATTCAGCTGAGAAATTCTGTACCTGTTGCAAAGCAAAGACAAGACTTTGCATCTGGCAGACTTGAGATTTGAAGTTACATTAAGGGAAAAAAAAAAAAAAAACAGTTTCAGATGACAGGTAGCATCTTTGGTTTTGCAATACAATTTTTATGATCTGGCTCTCTTCCGACTCAAATATGGCTTTAACAATAATACTACACATCATACTTTCATGCAAAGATGGGCACAATAAAGGACAGAAATGGTATGGACCTAACAGAAGCAAAAGATATTAAGAAGAGGTGGCAAGAATACACAGAACTATACAAAAAAGATTTTCATGACCCAGATAACCATGATGGTGTGATCACTCACCTAGAGCCAGACATCCTGGAATGAGAAGTCAAGTGGGCCTTAGGAAGCATCACTATAAACAAAGCCAGTGGAGGTGATGGAATTCCAGTTGAGCTATTTCAAATCCTAAAAGATAATGCTGTGAAAGCGCCGCACTCAATATGCCAGCAAATTTGGAAAACTCAGCAGTGGCCGCAGGACTGGAAAAGGTCAGTTTTCATTCCAATTCTAAAGAAAGGCAATGCCAAAGAATGCTCAAACTACTGCACAATTGCACTCACCTCACATGACAACAAAGTAATGCTCAAAATTTTCCAAGCCAGGCTTCAATAGTACATGAACTGTGAACCTACAGATGTTCATGCTGGATTTAGAAAAGACAGAGGATCAGAGATCAAATTGCCAACATCCGTTGGATCATAGAAAAAGCAAGAAAGTTCAGAAAAACATCTACTTCTGCTTTACTGACTATGCCAAAGCCTTTGACTATGTGGATCACAACAAACTGGAAAATTCTTCAAGAGATGGGAACACCAGACCATCTGACCTGCCTCCTAAGAAATCTGTATGCAAGTCAAGAAGCAACAGTTAGAACTGGACATGGAACAACAGACTGGTTCCAAATCGGGAAAGGAGTGCATCAAGTATATTGTCACCCTGCTTATTTAACTTCTGTGCAGAGTACATCATGAGAAATGCTGGGCTGGATGAAGCATAAGCTGGAATCAAGATTGCCGGGAGAAATATCAATAACCTCAGATACACAGATGACACCACCCTTATGGCAGAAAGCGAAGAGGAACTAAACAGTCTCCTGATGAAAGTGAAAGAGGAGAGTGAAAATGTTGGGTTAAAACTCAACATTCAGAAAACGAAGATCATGGCATCCGGTCCCATCACTTCATGGCAAACAGATGGGGAAACAATGGAAATACTGAGAGACTATTTTGGGCTCGAAAATCACTGCAGATGGTGACTGTATCCAGGAAATTAAAAGACGCTTGCTCCTTGGAAGAAAAGTTATGACCAACCTAGACAGCATATTAAAAAGCAGAGACATTACTTTGCCAACAAAGGTCCGTCTAGTCAAAGCTATGGTTTTTCCAGTGGTCATGCATGGATGCAAGAGTTGGACTACAAAGAAGG
>NW_011495030.1:6588695-6599803 GCF_000754665.1 Bison bison bison
GATGCAAGAGTTGGACTACAAAGAAAGCTGAGTGCCGAAGAATTGATGCTTTTGGAGAAGATTCTTGAGAGTCCCTTGGACAGCTAGGAGATCCAACCAGTCCATCCTAAAGAAGATGAGTCCTTAATATTCATTGGAAGGACTGATACTGAAACTCCAATCTTTTGGCCACCTGATGCGAAAAGCTGACTCATCTGAAAAGACCCTGATGCTGGGAACGATTGAAGGCAGGAAGAAAAGAGGACGACAGAGGATGAGATGGTTGGATGGCATCACCAATTTGATGGACATGAGTTTGAGTAAACTCCGGAAGTTGGTGATAGACAGGGAGGCCTGGCGTGCTGCAGTTCATGGGGTCGCAAAGAGTCAGACACGACCGAGTGACTGAACTGAACTGACACAGCACACTTACAGGAAATTAATCTTGTCTTCATTTTTTAGAAAGCAAAATGCAACTACTATAGTTCTCTCAATGACATGAACCTATAATCGACTAAAAGCATGGATGTGAAGTTGTTTTCTTAGCCCAGTCTCTTCTTTTCCTCTTGTTTCCTCTTTCACATTTAGCCAGCTGGTCTACTGGGCGCAAAACCACTGAGCAGAGGCTAAATCTAGCCTATAGGCACTTTTAAACTTGGTAACCATATGTCTTAATAATCAGAAAAATCTCACAGAAAATATGAATTTCTGACTAAAATGGCACAGCATGAAATCCCTGGGTCTGACTTTCTCTAGGACAGCAATCACATGAAGGAACTAGTTGCCACCACCATTACAATGTATCTCCAGGTCACCACAGTTGCCACCATTCATTCATTCTTATTTGCAACCAGCTCCCTTCGTGAATTGCCATGACCGGCCTGGGCCCTGTAGGCTTTTGGGTCTGTGATTCCATATCCCCAGGGGTTGACTACAAACCTTAGTGGAGAGCAAGTCTGCAACTTAAAATATCAACTATTTCCCTTCAATTTTTAAGCACTGTGAAACCATAAAAACTAAGGAAAATGAAACACATTTTATCATGCTGTCTTTTCAATCAATTGTTAGTTGCATTTTAAGCTTACAGAAGAAGCTGTTGAGTTTCCTGACAGCGATTTTATTTGGCTATTTTGTACAGACACTCATCAGTGCAGGTTCAAACTCTAACTCTAGAGCTCTTAGATAACTCTGGTAAAATGATCACTATCATTTCCAAACAATTTCCATATGAAAGGGTACTACTGACTGACCCACAGGGTTATTTTAGCCGTGAAAATGACCTTCATTACACCATCCACTTCGCCCAACCTTCCCCTGTAATTAGAGATAATCTAGGAGACTCAGGAGAGTGACATCTACAGTGAAGAGCAACTCCACTCAGGAAGGATGCCCAGAGCATGCACTGCATTTGTCTTCATCCCCTAACAAACTGATCCCACCATCCACCTTGCTGACAAATCACTAGTGGATTTATTAATAGATGAATGAATGCTTCCTGGGTGATATCTGTCTATACTTTCCTCATATAGAATGGTGGATGACACTGACCATTTTAATTTTCTGAAGTCAGGAAAATTAAATCCAGGGATATTGGTTATCATTCAGTACTATGATAACTACAACCAGCAGTTTGTTTTATATGTGGGGTTTACCTGAAACTTTAACTGCATCCTAGCTCTAGAATGAGCATTAAGTTTAGAGCCCTTAATACTCTATTCTGAAGAATGCTCCAAATCCTATTAGGAGCCCATTTGAAAAACTTTCTTCAGAGCAAAATGCCAAGGGAAACTTTGCCTGACATTCTGCCCACCTACCATTGATGGGCCCCTCATGGACACCAGGAATCTTGTAGGTCAACAGTATTGCCTCTTTTGCTAGGGTGCCAGGATGCTCAGAGCCAAAATCATGGGTTGACAGTAATATTTATGGGTCCTGTAATATGCAGGTTTGTGTTTCAATTTCCTCTTAGCCTCAGTCCTTCTATATTTTCCCTGATTTTAAAATGTATCTACTTGTATTTTTTAATATAAGTGTAAGGAAACAACTTATCAGTAGGAAAAAAAATGAGAAATGGATGGATGATGGATAGAAAGATCTATTGTTTTCATCATTACTATATGAAGATGTAACAAAGACTGGTTGTTAAATCATTCTGCAATTTTCTGCCTCACTTTCCACACAATAACCCACCCCTGCTCTGAACACAAAATGCAAGGACTGTGGAAGCAACAGCATTGGTCCCATATGCTAAAAGCAGATGGGATCTGCACTGTCTTCACAGTAGCAGCTGCCCAGGAACCAAAGTGAAGAGGAGGGGGTTGGGGGAAAGAGCACAAGGGGAGAGAGAAACACAAAAGAGCAACCAGGAGTAGACAAGAGAGATACTTCCTGCTACCATTCTCAGCCACAGTTATAAAGCAAGAGCACATTTATGAACTGCTCCATTTGATAATGTTTGCACATTTATGATGTCACTTCATTCAAGTCCCACTGCCAGGAGGTATTCTGATCGCCACTGTACACAGGAAGGAAAAGGAAGGACATAGTTTATTCTGATTAAAATTAGCAAGGCCAGCGTTCATTCCAATACCACTATCTGCATTCCAGAAATTCTAAAATATAGAATTTTAGAGGGGGAAATTCTAAAATACAGAAAATCCTTGAGGAGTGTGTTCTACATTGGAAGAAGCTGTCTATGTACTAAGTGAGAATGGCTGGGGAAAAAAAAAAACAAATTAAGATATAACATATCAATGTAACATAAGAAACAGGGAAATGATTTCAGCTGCAGCCAGAGTGATTGGCTAAACAGGGAAATGCTTTTGATTTCAAGTGTTACAAAATCACGATGGCAAACAATTCTCTGTGTGCAACTGCAGAATTTCCTTATTTGGAGATGTTGCTTTCAACACTAGCTATTTTTTATTCTAGGTTGGCAAAATTTTGCCAAAAATTTATTTAAAACACTATAGCTAATCTCTCATTGTCCTCATAAACCAGGTAACTATCAATACACAAGTATGAATATCAAGTGTAGAGTGATACCAGCAGCAGAGCTGAATAAGATGGCCTTTGTTCCTGTCTCCCCCCGACCACAACCCCCAAAACAAGAACAATTTGGTGTCCATCCATGGACAAAAGTGCCTTTGTGGGAGCTATGGGGTCCAACACAATATACTAAGAAACCCAGAAGGAGTCCACCCATGTGTTGGGTAATAGGTACACAGATCTCAGTTCTAGCTGTAGACTCTGAGTGGCCTATGGACTGGCTCCAGCCCCTCCAAGACATGGTCTGGGAGGCTCTGGAAAAGATTGTCTTAGACAATCAACCACGGACAAGAGATCTTTTGTGGAAATCCAGGTTTCCAATAGTGCTAGCATACCACTGGAACAAAACAAAAATGTGAATTTGGACACGCTGGAGAGGGTAAGAGAACCAGTGTGATATCACTCAAACTACACTTCACCCAAGGCTAAAACATGTGAAAATATGCAACACACTGGTAAAGGTAAGTATATAGTTAAATTCAGAATACTGTCATACTGCAATATGATGTGTTACCCATTTAATTCCAGTACAAGGCTTAAAGGACAAGAGTTGTTAGAAATAGCTAAAATAATCTGTTAATAAATACACTATATAAAAAGAGGTAATTGAGACAAGAAAAACAAAACAGGGTGGAGGTATATAAAAGGGCATGGTTTTTATGTTACTGAACTTGTTGTAGGTGTAAAATAGACTATAATATTTATAAAATGTTCTGTGTAAGCCTCCTATTAACCAAAAAGCAAAAGCCTACAACAGATTCACAAAAGATAAAAGGAATCAAAGTAAACCACTACTGAGCATTATCTATTCACAAATGAAGGCACCAAGAGAGGAAAAAAGTAACAAGAGAATCACAGAACAAGAAAATAATAATATCATATTATTTTAAGTCAAGTCCTTACCTATCAATAACTATCAACAGTAACTCTAAATGTAATGGATTAAATTCTCCCATCAAAAGGCACAGAGTAGCGGGATGGATTAAAAAAAAAAAAAAAAACAAGACTCAACTATATGCTGTTGACAAGAGACTCACTTCAGTTTTAAAGACTCACAAATGCTCCAAATGAAGGGATAGAAAAAGATACTCCATGCAAATGAAAACCAAAAGAGAGCAGTAGTAGCTATAGAGTAGACCCTTGAAAACTCCAGGGCTTAGTGCTGCCAAACTCACCCCCATGCAGTTGAAAATCTGCATATAAATACAATCAGCCCTCCACATCCATGGTTCCACATTCAAGGATTCAATCACTCAAGTGATCATGTAGTAACACACTATGTAGTTACTGAAAAAAAATGTATATAAGTAGACTTATGCAATTTGAACCTGTATCATTTAAGGGTCAACTGTACTTATATCAGAAAAAAATAGACTTTAAGCCAAAAACCATAAAACCAGAAGACCATTATATAATGATATAAGGGTCAATAAATCAAGAAGATTAACATTCCTAAGTATATATTTACCCAACACTGGAGTCACAAGTCAGATAAGAATACTAATCAGATAAAATAAGTTCAGGAGTGTTTCCTCTTCTTCAATATTTTAGATAAGTATGAGAAAGATCAGCATTAATTCTTTAAATATTTGATTGAATTCATCTGGAAAGCTATTGGACCCTGGGCTTTTCTTTGTTGGGAAGTTGTTTTTGTTTTTTTACTGATTCAGTCTCCTTATTCATTATTGACCTGCTCAGATTTTCTAATTCTTCATGGTTCAGCTTGGTGGTTTTTATGTTTCTAGAAATATATCCATTTTCTTCTAGGCTATCCAGTTTGTTGACATGTAATTATTAATTATAGTCTGTTTGATTATTTAGTCTCTTTGACCTTTTGTACTTCTGTGGTCTAGTTGTAATGTCTCCTCTTCCACTTCTGAAATAATTGAGTCTTCATTTTGATATTTGGCAAAACTAATACAATTATGTAAAATTTAAAAATAAAAAAATAAAAAAAAAGAATACTAAATACAAAAGAAGAGAAAACTATAGGCAATTATCCTTGATGAACATAAATGTAAAAATTCTCAAAACAGTGTTACCAAACATAATTTAACAGTACACTAAAAGGATTTATCTCTTTTAGTTAAAAGGAATGTACCCCCAAATAAGAAAGATAAGGGGACACATAAAATTATACTTAATGGTAAAAGGCTGAATGCTTTTCCTCTAAGATCAGGAATAAGATGAAAGGTGCCCACTCTTACCGATTCAGTTCAACATAGTATTATAATTATATTATATTATATTCAGCATAGTCCCAGCTAGAACAATTAGGAGATAAAGAAAGTAAGGAAAGAAGAAGTGAAGAGAGAAAGAAAAGGTCCATAAATCATAAAAGAAGATCTGTCTTTGTGTTCAGATAATTTGATCTTATATAGAAAAAATCCTAGACTCCATCAAAACACTGTTGGAACTAATCAACAATTTCAGTAAAGTTGCAGGATACAAAATCAACATACAGAAATCAGAATCATTTCCATACAAAAACAATGAAATACCTGAAAAAGAAAAAAACCAAACTCACTTACAAGAGCATTAGAAGCAATAAAATACTTAGGAATACATTTAACCAAAGAGGTGAAAAGCTGAAACTGTAAGACATTGATGAAAGAAATTGAAGATGACACAAGTAAATGGAAACATATATATGTTCATCATTCAGAAGAATTAATATTATTAAAATGTCAATACTACAGATTCCAATTCAGTGCAATTTCTATCAAAATTCCAATTGCATTTTTCATGGAAATAAGAACAATCCTAAAATTTGTAATGGCACTATATAAAACCCTGATTAGCCAAAGCAATGCTGAGAATGAGGAACAAAGCTGGAAATGTCACACTCCCTGATTTCAAATGTAGTGAAAAGTTATATTAACCAAAACAATATGGTACTGACATAAAAATACACAGATTAATGAAATAGAACTGAGAGCCCCCAAATAAACCCTCACATACATGGTAAACTAATATTTGACAGGGGAGCCAAGAATAATCAATGAATAAATGATAATCTATTTAAAAAACGGTGTTGGGAAAACCAGATAACCACATACAGAAAAATGCGATTGAACCCTTTCTTATACCGTTTACAAAAATTAACTCAATATGGATTACAGACTTAAACATAAGACTTGAAACCATAAAACTACAAGAAGAAAACAAGAAAAAACTTCTTGATATTGATCTTGGTAATGATTTATTGGATATGACAGCAAAAACAAAAATAAACAAGTGGGACAACATCGAAAAGCTTCTTCACAAAAAAGAAACAATCAACAAATGAAAAGAAAATCTATATAATGGGAGAAAATACTTGCAAATAATCTATCTGATAAAGGGTTAAAAATATATAAGGAACTCATAAAATTCAACAGCAAAAAAACAAACGACCTCATTAAAAAATGAGCAGAGGACCTGAATAGATATTTTTCCAAAGAAGATACCAAGGTGGCCAACAGATACATGAGAAGATTGTCAATATCCTAATCATCAGGGAAACACAAAACCTCCATCACCTTACACCTGTCAGGATGGCTGTCGTGAAAAAGACAAGCAGTTGCAAGCACTGGTGAGGATGTGGAGAAAAGGGAGCCTTTGTGCACTGCTGATGGGAATATAAACTGGTAGGGCCATTATGGAAGACAGTATGGAAGTTCCTCAAAAAATTAAAAACAGGACTACACATACAATCCAATAATTCTACTTCTGGGTATATGTCCAAAGGAAATGAAATTACTACCTCAAAAAGTTATCTTTACTCCTGTGTTCACTGAAACATTATTCATAATAGCCAAGGTATGGAAACAACCTTAGTGGTAGATGAATACATAAAAGTGATGAACGGACAAAAAAGATGTGGCATATACATTCAATGGACTATCATTCAGCCGTGAGAAAGAAGGAAATCCTGCCATTTATGACAACATGGACATACTGTGAGGGTATTATGGTAAGCAAAACAAGTAAAACAGAGAGACAGATACTGTGTATCACTTACATGTGGACTCTGTAAAAGGTGAACGCATAGAAACAGCAGAATGGTGCTTCTCAGGGGTTTGAAGTCAGAGAAGTGTTGTTAAAAGATACAAACTCCAGTTGTTAGATAAATAAGTGCTAGAGATCTAACGTATAGTATGGGATTATAGTTAACAACATGGTATTAAAGACTTGAAATTACCAAGAGAGTAAACCTTAACTGTTCTCGTCACAAAAAGCAAATGGTAATTATTTGAGGGGATGCAGGTGTTGACTGACCCTACTGAGGTAATCGTTTCACAATATATAAGTGTATCAAATCAACACACTGCATACCTTAAATGTATACAGCGTTACAGATAAACCACACCTTGATAAAGCTAGAAAAAATCTAATTTATAAAATATTACACTTCAAAATTGTTTCCTGTCTTGTCTACACACAGGTACACACATACATACACTCCCTCTCTCACAGGATGCGAATTAACCCTAAGAGGTCGAGTATAGAATACTCTATAGTGCAAATGCCAAGAGCTCAGACTCAAAGTAGCCTGCCTGGCGTACAGATCTGGCTCTACCATTTGCTACTGTGTGACCTCAGACAGGTTACATAAAGGCATCTTTTGTAAAATGAGAATAGGTAATAACACTTTTCCCCGAACGTGCTTGCTGAGTATAAATATATACACATATACATTTGCATTTACTTACAAATGTATCTATACTTATATGCATATTTACATGTCATATAATAAGCACTCAGTGCTTGCTCCGGTTGGAGATCATTTTATTTTGCTAAAGGAAAATGAGTAGACATAGCTGTGAATTTTATCTGAGTGAGCCCTAGGCCTCCTCTCCACTGGGGATTTGTTTCTTTTGCAATTACTCAAGGGTAGGATGGCCCTTTCTGAGTTTTTTCTTTGAAGGCCTAGTATTGAAATTCATTCCAGTACTATGGAAGGAAGCCAAGAAAGTCAGCTTTTCTTGGAAGGCTGCAAGCCTTAGAACAACTTGAGCCAAGGGGGCCAGAATGCTGGCAGTGAGTCAACTCCTTATTAAAAAGCACTTATTGATCACCTGCTGGGTGCTGGGTGCTGAGTGCTGAGGAGCAGGGGCTATGGAGGGGGTACAAACAAAATTAGAAATGAGGTTTCCACCCTTCAGGAAGATGTAACTAGACAGATACATATACATACACACACACACACACAAACTATTACAAAACAAAGCATTATTACACACAAAATGTGGGATAATTTTTATTAAAAAATCCAGGGAAACCAAGCACTGTGCATTCATCTCATCAGGGAAGGGTGCTCAGAGGAGGTGGATGGTGAGCTGAAGGATTCAGGAAGAATTTGGAAAGGCAGAGCAGGAGGAGAAGCGTCGTGGCCTGGAAACAGAGCTCCCAGCAGGTAGATTTCTGAGTACCTGTGAAGTGGGGGGAGAAGGCGATGGCATCCTACTCCAGTACTCTTGCCTGGAAAATCCCATGGATGGAAGAGCCTGGTAGGCAGCAATCCATGGGGTTGCAAAGAGTTGGACACGACTAAGCGACTTCACTTTCACTTTTCACTTTCATGCTTTGAAGGAAACGGCAACCCACTCCAGTGTTCTTGCCTGGAGAATCCCAGGGATGGTGGAGCCTGGTGGGCTGCTTTCTATGGGGTCGCACAGAGTCAGACACGACTGAAGGGACTTAGCAGCAGCAGCAGTGCAAGTGGGGAAGCGGCCTAATTTTCCAGTGTGGACGGGCCAACATACAGACTTACGGAGAAAATTAAAGCTGGACATAAAGGCCACTTGGTGCTGCAATGTACAGTATAAGGTTAGATTTGTCATCTCACAAAACAGATAGCCTGTGTGGATCTTTGAGGAGGGTCGGATAACCATTTCAGCAGTTTTCTTTGCCTTGAGCTTTGGTGTTACCACAGATGTCACAGTTAGCTTTTTGATCAGTTCCCTCAAAACTCATTAGATTGCATCCTGTATGAGGGGAAAACGTCTATTTCTGGCCCGTTCACCATTGTCCAGGATGGGGGTTGCACTGTGTAGGAGGGACAAGAAAAATCTCCAGTTTGATAATTAAGTAAGTTAATATATGTAAAGTACTCAGAAGAATGTCAAACACAAAAGAAGCTCTACAAAAGTACTGCTATTCTCCCTCTTCCTCCTTCTTCACGAATAAGGCAGAAGATAAGTGGGTTGTGCACGGCACAACATCCCCACATAGTCCACGAAGAGAAGTTTGTTGTCTGAAACAGTTTTACACAACAGCTCTGCACAGGCAAGATTTCCATGATATACTGAACTTGGAAACTCCTCTCACGCTTTCAAATTCTAGAATAACCTCAAAACCCCTTCCCAGCATCACAGTAGAAGGTAGATCAAAGAGCAGACAGAGTAGAAAGAAACTGTAACAGTGCAAAAATGAAAGAAGGCATTCTGGTAACTGGCAGCTGCAGCAGGCATCCTTTAAGTGTATTGGAAGAAAAGGACCCTCCTAAAGGTTTTGCCAAAAGGAAGAATAGGAAGATCACTACTTTAAAGGCTTGAACTTGAGTACTGCAGTCGAAGACAGAGAAAACTTTGCAATCGGTATAAAACATCTGACAAAGGGTATAAAACATCTGACTCAGGAGTGTGTGAGGTCAAGTTAGGATGAACAGCCCAGGATATGAGTAACATGGGACATAAAAGGATTTGTGGGTGATATAAGGAAAACTTCAGGAAACAAACTGTAAAGGCTCAGGACTGTTGCTAAGGGATTCACCAATTCTTTCTGGAAGTAAGATCAGCTGTTAGCATGTGAATATCGCTAGGTATTATTATACTCAAAGTATGTCTGTGATTCATTTGTTGTATAAAAAGAAACAATTTAGAAAGCTGCATGCTATTAAAACCATATGGAGGTTCTAGTCATTCACAAGTCACTTTGTTATCCTTTGTCTTTAAGGGCTGAGTTAAAGAAATTCTCTAACAAGGCTAGGATTATAGGTAGGTGGCCCTCAGGTGACAAGCCCAGATAGCATTCCAGTTGGTGGCCACATTGAGCAGAAGAAGAAACTTTACAGAGAAGTAAGGGTAAGACTGATTTTCAAGTGGAAATTAAAATAAAGCTCTGGGCTTCCCTGGTGGCTCAGTGGTAAAGAATCCTCCTGCCAATGCAGGAGACATGGGTTGGATACCTGGGACAGGAAGATCCCCTGGAGAAGAAAATGGCAACCCAATCCAGTATTCTTGCCTGGAAGACACCATGGACAGAAAGCCTGATGGGTTACAGTCCATGGGATTGCAAAAGAATCGGACACAATTTAGGGACTAAACAACAACCCCAAAGGTCAATAACCATACATCTCATTTTGCTTGTAAAGTGGCATACCAGCACACTGTGTATTAATACATCAGAATGACTTCAATGTAATGTAAACTTACCAATGACAACGTGCTAACTGCCCCAAACTCAACTGGACTACACGAGGAAGAGTGGAAAGTGGAAGCTCTACCTCTGTGGCTGCCGAGGGACAGTGAGCAGAGGGAACGGCAGGGAGGCTGGCAAGGGTGACGGGGAAGCCGGGAAGCTGGGCTTCGGTGCGACAGCGCCACCGTGGGTGGCTGGGGATTAACAGAGGCACAGGGACCGGCCTCGCCAGGGCACTCCCAGATGGGTCTGTGTTCTCTCTGAAAGAACACCCCACATGTTCCAAAGCCCGAGAAGCAGCACTGCGAACATCAAGATGACAGACTGTCCCTGCTGTGCACCTCTGATAGCTATGATCACTCTGCCATGTGTGTGACAGCTACTGGGGCATACGGCCACCTTCCTGCTAGACTCCCAGCTCCCAGAGAGTGCGGCTGTGCCTGCTTCATTTCGGATCTCCCAGGGTGACTAGTCAGCACTGGGCCTGCGGTGGATGCTGACAGTGTGCTGGGCCATGGCCATGAGATCCTTCGTCTCATTTAATTCACCAGCAGTCCTCTGCAGTATGCACTGTAGTCATTCCTATTTCACAATGAGGAAACCAAACCTCAGGAGGATGAAGCGACTGCTGTTAAGTTACATGGCTGATTGGTGAAAATACCAGGATTTGCACCAAA
>NW_011495030.1:6599903-6606624 GCF_000754665.1 Bison bison bison
AAATCATGTGTTTTAACTACCACATTACCGTTCCTCTAGATTGCTGCTGCTGCTGCTGCTGCTAAGTCGCTTCAGTCGTGTCCGACTCTGTGCAACCCCATAGACGGCAGCCCACCAGGCTCCCCCGTCCCCGGGATTCTCCAGGCAAGAACACTGGAGTGGGTTGCCATTTCCTTCTCCAATGCATGAAAGTGAAAAGTCAAAGTGAAGTCGCTTAGTCGTGGGCAGGCAAACTACTACCCACGGGCCAAACCCAGCCTCCAGTCTGTTTCTGTACTGGCCACAAGCTGAGAACAGTTTTTACATTTTCACATAGTTTTTTTTTTTTTTTTTTCAAAGCAATAATAATATTTTGTGACAAATGAAAATTACATGAGATTCAAATTTCAGTATTCCATAAAAGATGTTTAACTGGAGTATGCCATCTTCATTCTTCTACATATTGTCCAAGGCTGCTTCCATGCTACAAGGGCAGAGTTGAGTGGTTTTGACAAAGGCCAAATCATCCATGAAACCAAAATATTTAGCAGCTGGCCCTTCACAGAAAAAAAGTTTACCCAGTTCCTTCCTAGATACAGTCAAGCAGTAGGCATGCTCCTCTGCTCGGCTGTGCAGGAACACTGGCACACAGGGTCAGAGAAGTCATGGAGCCATGAGCATCAGGTCAGCTCAGAGGCACTGTCTGAAGGCCATGGCTACAATTTGGCCACATCTGGAACTCAGAGGCACAAAGCACTTGGCTCAGGACCATTTACTGGCAGAGGAGACGTTGCTGATGGTATTTCCTAAGGTCAGTGAGGATGCTCAATAAACCACTGATTGCAAGTAAAAAGGATCTTGCAGATGACTGAGCCGTGCAGACGATATGAAAATGACATTAGCCTTGAGTCAGCAACCTCCTCTCCTGCTGAGCTCTCTGCTGAGATGCCAACAAGTCACAGAACTGACAGATTTGAGTACCACCATCCTGCGCTAGGGATGCTAATTGAGCAGTGACATAGCCAGGGGGCAGACAGCAGGATGGGAGAAAGACAAGCCAGATGCCCCTGCAATCCTGTACCTGCAGGATGAGAAGGGCCCAGATGACCCATCTCTCTGCACAGCCAGGAGAACACAATGCAAGCAGCCACAGAGAGCCCCAGAGGCAAGAAACCAGCTCTGGGCAGTAGGGAGGGGGCTCAGGAGAAAGGGAGAGATGGTCATTACTTGGCTTTATGTTTTATTGGCCTCCTGCCATATGGTCAAGGCAAAGGACACCCATGCTCAGGAAGGGGCTGGGACAAAGTGGTCAGCACACCAGGTCTTACCAGATGCCCCACGCAGAACATAACATCATTAACTATGACCTGGTACTCTAAGGTCAGTCTTCTGCATGGCAGTTCTCCTGAAAATGTGCAGTAATGGAGGAGTGGGGGAATTAACAGAAATCACATCTTTGGCAAACAAGACGGTACAATAAATAAAACACAGGCTTTGGGGCCAGAATTCCCAGGCTTCAGTTTTGTCTCTGACACTAGTACTCCTTGCATAGTCCTTATCAGATCACTTAAGTTTTCATTTCAGATTTCTGGTAAACTCCTCTGCAAAATGAACTAACAGAGTTAATCAATGGGTTATGTATCCTATGTAAGTCCAGACTAGGCTTGTCTGCATATAGTAAAAATTCAAATAAAAGTGACCTAAATGACACAGTGATTTACTTTTCTCTCAGATAATAGAAGTCCAGAATTAGGCAGGGTAAGACTGGCTCAGCAGTTACACAGTCAAACAAACGCAGGTACCATGTAATCCTCCTCTGATGTTCTTAGAACCTACTTTCCATCCTCAGGGTGCCTCATACTCTAAAATGACTGCTGCAGCTCCAACAAGCACATTTACACTCCAGGTAGCAAGAAGCTGAATGGGGCAATGGATAAATGATGTACTTCCTCTCTGAATCAGCTCATGTTAAGGAGATTTCCTAGAAACCCTATTCAGTCAACTGCCATCTTTATTTGCAAGGCTGGCTGGGAGGTGTACATTTTTATTATAGTCATTATTACCCCTAGAAAGACAGAACTTCATAATGTGGAAGGAGGAGACAATAGAAGAGAGGCAATAAGCAGTCTTAGCCACAAATGCTCACCTCAAGGGCTGATACTGTTTCCAAATGACAAGTTCCCAACATGTATGAAAGGCCATTATAAAGTTGCAGAGGCACACACAATAAAGCCCACAGCCCTTGGTTTCCCATACGAGGCCCTTTATGACTTGGCCCTGATCCCCCTGCCAAGTCACACCTCCTACCCCTCTTCCCACCTTGCAGTTTCTGTTCATCAAAGCAAACTGCCAGAAGTTCCTTGCATGGTCTGCCTCCATGCCTTAAATCTCTTTCTCTTTGCCCAGCCCAGGTACCATCTTCCAGAAACCCCCTGGAGCGCCAGGGTGAGGTAAGTGTTCATTTGCTGTCCTCCCACAGTGCCCCATGGACATTCTATCACACCATCCCCCTCATCACTCTGAAATATGATGGTATGACTAAGGCCAATGAGAGGCTAAGATGACAGCAGTCAAGGGCAAGGGTCTAGCAGGACCAAAATGTGCTCAGTTTGGGGCCTTGAGAAAGACTGGGAAGAACCAAGGTAGTCCCTTGTGAGCAGTGGCCAGTGCACAGCCCCCACAGACCCAGGTTCAAACCCTGGTACTGCTATTAACCAGAGCATGACCTTGACAAGGATGTGTACTCTGAGCCTCCCTGTCTTCACCTATATGATGACAGCACTGACCTCCACATGGCAAGGAGAAATAAGGAGAGTCTGCTGGCACAGTCCCTGAAGCAGAAAGACGATCCATAAATGTTAGCTTTTTTTTATTAGCTTTTATGGGCCCATCGTGAAGGAAAAGCAATTTTTTAAAAGCTGCCTGAAGCCAACCCATATTAAGTCATTTCCCAGCTGAATATTAAAACAGTCTTTAATCTGAGATGACAAAAATAATTTGAGCTGGCAGATGGCAGGGTGCTGTCACCCACTTTGCTGCTTGGAACTGAATGGATCGTACATAAATACCACCAAACCCTTGCCTTGTTTGGAAAAGCACTTGACTTGAAGGGCTGCTGCATGTTTGGCGGTGCTGAAGGGGCCCCGAACTCGGGAGCAATGGCACAGCCATGCAGGCAGGTGGAGAGGCTGGGCTTGGCTGGGCCACCCAGGCAGGTGGGTTTTGTTGCTAACTCACCTCCGCCACAATCTCAGGGGCTGAGCACCACCACATTTGCTTCTCATTTATGCTACATGCACAGTTCAGTGCGGGGCCGTGACTTCATGTTATTCTCACCAAAGGACCCAGGCAAGAAGTGCCCAGGATTGTGGCTGCATGGAAGCAGGAACGTGGCAATGCTCACACTGGCTCCTGAAACACTCCGGCAGGAATGACACATCTCTCTTTCTCACATACATTGGCCAAAGCGAGTCACATGTCTGCGTCTGACTTCGAGGGAGTAGGGAAATGGAATCGGATTGTATGGCTGGGAAGAAGGAATGAAAAGTAATACCCATGTAGAGTTCTGATTTCCACTGTCTGGTAGATGGTCATGTGATGGCAGAGATATGATGCCATCCAGTGCCCTGAAAGTCTGGGATTCCTACACAACTGCCCTCAATTTTGTTATGAACAGAAAGCAACAAAATTCAAACTGAAATGATGTACTATTTTTAAGAACAACTGAATCAGCAAATTTACAGCATGCAATTTTGTTAAGGTTTCAGTGAAAGGATACACCCAAACACTCCTGGAGTCAGCATAAATCAGAACATGTGTTGTGGAAAGCAGTCTGACAGTATGTATTAGAGCAAGAAGTGAAAGTTTACATCCTTTGGCACCTTTGTTCAATTTCTGAGGACTGATCCGAATGAAACTATCCAAAAGCTATAGGTTCAAAGACATTCATTTACTTGTAATATAATGAATTTTGCTTTTTACCAATTATAATTGCAAAAATATTTATAATTTAAAAAGTAGAAACAAAACATCCTATTACAGATTCTGGGTTAAGTAAGCTAGAGAAACTCTTTGAGGAATATAATTTATGTATTTTCAATGATGTTTATAAAGTCCAACAAATAGAGAAATATGCTTACGATGGAGTAGTACATGAAAATAGTAGGATGCAAAATAATATGCAAATAATCATCACAACCAAATGCTAACAGTAGATCCATTAACATTTTCATACCATATACCATGACTCCATAGGAAACACTAAAAATAGCCTAAGATGAAATGAATCAAATTGCTTTCAGGGCATCACTATCTTATCTGGGAACCATAGAAAGTCTTCTCTTACAAAGAGAAGGTGGGAAGGTTGGGGGAGGCACTTGCCTGGTAAAAAGTCGCTCAACAAATGAAAATCAATGAAAGGGAATATTATATCCCTATCATCCAGCATAGTGCTTGAATGATTGAGGGTTTTAAACACTAAGTATTTTTCCACTGAAAAAATATAAATTGATGACAAATAATCCTTCCCATTAAAAAATTTTTTAATTTAACAGTGTATCTATAAGTTTTTCTCCAAAGTATGCCTAGGGTTTTGTTTTTAGACAGCTATATCACATTTCAAATCACCAATAGTCAGATGACAGACATTTT
This sequence comes from Bison bison bison, assembly GCF_000754665.1. Lineage (NCBI taxonomy): Eukaryota > Metazoa > Chordata > Mammalia > Artiodactyla > Bovidae > Bison > Bison bison. The sequence goes on from NW_011495030.1 coordinate 6,604,533, forward strand.
GGTTGTTTTGAGTATTTTGCTATTTAAAAAATGAGTTAATTTCAATATTTTCTTAAATTTCATTTCTGCCATTTATGAATATATTTGTAGATTAAATTCCTAGAAGTAAGATCAAAAGAGGCATCCATTTTAATTATGAAATATATTGCCAAATTGTGCTCTCTATCTTCTCAGGTGGCGCTAGTGGTAAAGAATCCACCTGCCAATGCAGGAGATGTAAGAGATGTAAGTTCAATCCCTCGGTCAGGAAGATCCCCTGGAGAAGGAAATGGCAACCTACTGCAGTACTCTTGCCTGGAGAATCCCAGGGACAGAGCAGCCTGGAGGGCTACAGTTCAAAGAATCGGGCAAGACTGACGTGACTTAGCGCGGACACATACCCTCTACTAGACTATCATAATTTACACTCTTCAGGAATCTGTGACAATGCCTATTTCCCCACATCACTACCAACATAGTGCAGCTAACACTTTTTTACAATATTTATTTGGCTGCATCAGATCTTGTGGGATCCAGTTCCTTGACCAGGGATCAAACCTGGGCCCCCTGCACTAGGAGAGCAGAGACGGAGCCACTGGGCCACTAGGGAAGTTCCAACTTTGTTTTTAATGAATAAATAAATTCAAATATTTACATATTCTCTTTTGTGTTAGCCATTTTATGACATAAGTTTCTTTAATAACTCTCAAGAGTGCTAAAGCATTTAAAGGCACTTTAAAGAAGAATGGGGAGATGGGACTGGGGAAGACTGATAAAAACAATATTGCTGAGCCCAGATTGTCCTGTATTATTCATAAATAACCTTCTGTTTTTCCAGTAACTATGCAATAAAGCCCAAACTACAAAGGGTCTCAAGTTCTATTTTTCAGCCACCTCAGCTTCCTGCCATTGCTACTCTAATCTGAAGAGGGCATTTGAATGCAGCTTGAAAGCTCATGATCAATAATCATACCTCAGATGACCAGCAGGAAGATAAACGTATAGGTAAATGAGATGTTTCCTGAAAAATGTCTATATCTCTTGATGCTCCAAATCATATTTTTATGGACTTATTCACATATTTTTACTTTCATTATGAAGATTTTCAAAAGCATATAAAATACATAGATTAATAAAGATTTCTATCATCAAGATTCAAAATGTACTAAGACTTTATTGATCTTAATTCATTTCTGCTATCATGTAATTTTTGTTTTCTAAGCTGGACATTTTAAAGTAAAACACAGACATGATGCCATTTCATCCGTAAATATTTCAGCAGTATGCATATTTTGTGCACATGTTCAGCAGGAAACAGGGGCCAGAGAATATGTAGTAAATACTGAGAGCAGAAAAGCATGGAAAACCACACTCCAACTGAGTTTAAGCGAGGTCTGAGTTTTCCTCATATGAGAAAAAATTGAAATACAGTTTCCGGAAACTTGGAATCTTTACTTTTTGCTTTCTTGATTCACTATCTGAAATGTAATCTCACATATACTCAATAGAATATACTCAAATTTTATACAGCAAAAGGGGCATCCAGTTATAGCTGGTCACTCCAACTCTCCTCTCTATATAATTAATAGATAAGTAGGCTAAGAATTGTTAAAGATCAATTTGACTTAACTGATATTTAGACAACAGTCCACCCAATAATAACAAAGCACATATTATTTTCAAATGCATACTGAAAATTCACCAAGATGGACCATACTGTAGACCAGAAAACAAACTTGAACAAATCTGAAACCACTAATAATCATAAAAACCACTTCTCAGACCACAAAAGAATCCAACTAGAACACTAAAGCTATTAGGGAAGTGTCCAAATATTTGGAAATTAAACAATATACTTCCAAATAATCCACAGATCAAAGAAGAAACCCATAGGCCCAAAACCAAATAACACAAATTATTTTTAACCATATGACAAGGAAAACAGAACATAACAAAATTTATTGAATGCAGCTAGGAGAAGGCATTGGCACCCCACTCCAGTACTCTTGCCTGGAAAATCCCATGGACGGAGGAGCCTGGTAGGCTGCAGTCCATGGGGTCACCAAGAGTCAGACACGACTGAGCGACTTCACTTTCACTTTCATGCATTGGA
>NW_011495030.1:6606724-6621755 GCF_000754665.1 Bison bison bison
AGAAGGAAATGGCAACCCACTCCAGTGCTCTTGCCTGGAGAATCCCAGGGACGGGGGAGCCTGGTGGGCTGCCATCTATGGGGTCGCACAGAGTCGGACATGACTGAAGCGACTTAGAAGCAGCAGCAGCAGCAAACCATCTTTAAGCAATAGATAATAAATGAATACTAAGTTTGGGCTGTCTGACGAGGAACAGGATATTTGAGTAATTTCAAAATGCCTTCCTAGAGACTGCTTGTTAGTTCTATCTATCAGGGAAAGCACAGTAACTTTATAGCGGAGAAACTAAAAGTATCTTGACCTGGTGATTGAAATTTCTATTATCAAAAAGGGGGAGATAGATCTCAGTGCTCCCTGATGTGAAATCCTGAGAAGGACACAAGAACATTTACATAGTTTACTGACAGGGGATGCATAACCTGAAGTTTTCCATGAGGAAACGTCAGAAAAACTCAAACTAGGGAATAGTCTATAAAATAACTGGCCCCTGTTCTCTGAATAACACAATGACATGAAAAGAAAGGTTGAGGAACTGTTACAGCAAAGGGAGTCTAAAGAGAAGTGACAACTAAATGCAATATATGATCCTGGACCAGATTTAGAAATAGAGAAGGGGAAAAATGCTCTAAAGGACTGTGTGTGTGTGTGTGTGTGTCTGTGTGTGTGTCTGTGTGTGTGTGTGTGTCTGTGTGTGTCTGTGTACTCAGTCACTCAGTTGTGTACAACTCTTTTCAATCCCATGGACTGTAGCCCACCAGGCTCCTCTGTCCATTGAATTTCTAGGCAAGAATACTGGAGTAGGCTGCCATTTCCTATTCCAGGGGATCTTCCCACCCAGGGATTGAACCCAAATTTCTTGCACCTCCTGCACTGGCAGGTGGATTCTTTACCACTGCACCAGCTTGTACTCTATAAAGGACATTACTGGTGTAATTTATGAAAATGGGCTGTAGATGGTAAAATAAACATAAATATTGTATAGATGTTAGATTCCTGAATCTAAGTAAAGAGTAAAGAACTATGACATATGCAAGTTACTCTCCAATGATTCAGAAATATGTGTTTATATATATGTACACATATATAAAGAGATAGATAAAACATGAAAAATGTTGTAAATTAATGAACCTGTTCAAAGGATATTCAAAAGTTCTCCATTACTCCCAGAATAAGGTTTACCTGTGTCTTTCTTTTTCTTATGTAGTAGAATGTTGATAAAAGTGGGTTTTCCCATGTTTGTATTATCATCCCAATTAAAGATATGAGTTTTCTAGATTAAATGTCAACTCATGAAGAGTGCAGGGACAGATGGGAAATTGTTGAAAGAACATAAGTCTTACATTTTCTCTGTCATTTGGGAAACTTCCTTCCTATCTATGAATCTTAGTGTCTTTGTGTAACAATGGGAATGTTGTTTAGCAGCTCAGTCATGTCCGACTCTTCACGGCCTATAGCCTGCCAGGCTCCTCTGTCCATGTGATTTTCCAGGCAAGAATACTGGAGTGGGTTGCCATTTCCTTCTCCAGGGGATCTTCCCGACCCAGGGACCGAACCCTAGTCTCTTGCATCTCCTGCACTGGTGAGTGGATTCTTTACCACTGAGCCACAGGGAAGCCCACTAACAATGGAAATAAATAATAATAAATATACCAACTTTACAGGGCTGCTGTGAGAATGGCAATAAGAGAAAGTATAAACACATACCTTTCTAAGTCTAAAAAAGTACCTATATAATGCTCAGGCAATGCTGGGCCTCTGCTTCCTGACCTCAGATATTTTCAATATCCCTTAGCATCCTCACCATGACTTCCAGTGTCTCCCCTGACTGGTTTCTAATTCTCTGAGCTCACCATTCTCCTTCTCTCTTCTGAGTGCCATTCTGTAAGTGTACTCTGCCTCAAGGTCCTTGCAGTTCTCCTCACTTGTCTGTCTCACCAGATAAATACAAGGGCCCTCCCTTCCAGCTCCCTGCTTATACATCAGACATCTTATCAGTGATTTCTCCCCAAAATAACCTATAAGACAGTAAACATACTTAATCCTTATTGGTTGCCTCTTTGCCTGATTTTTGTTTTCAATATTTATCACACACAATCCACCATGTATGTATGTTCATTTACTAATTGCCTGTGTCCTTCTCTTAAAATGTCAGCTATACAATTTCAAGGACTTATATTTACTCAGTACCGCATTTTTGGCACATAAACAAGTGCTTGGAACATTAACAGACTCTCAATAAATATTTGTTAAATGAATGAATGAACAGGGAAGCCTTGCACATATCTAGTAGATACACAGTGCTTCACAGAAATTATCTCAACTCCATTTAATTAAAATGTCATTTTTTTCCTCTGTTGACATCTGTCACTATTAAATATCCCCACTGTTTTTAAGGTCCATCTAGTCAAAGCTATGGTTTTTCCAGTAGTCATGTATGGATGTGGAAGTTGGACTATAAAGAAAGCTGAGTGCCGACGCTTTTGAACTGTGGTGTCGGAGAAGACTCTTGCGAGTCCCTTGGACTGCAAGGAGATCCAACCAGTCAATCCTAAAGGAAATCAGTCCTGAATATTCACTGGAAGGACTGATGCTGAAGCTGAAGCTCCAATACTTTGGCCATCTGATGCGAAGAACTAACTCACTAGAAAAGACCCTGATGCTGGGAAAGATTGAAGGCGGGAGGAGAAGGGGACGACAGAGGATGAGATGGTTGGATGGCATCACTGACTCAATGGACATGGGTTTAAGTAAGCTCCAGGAGTTGGTGATGGACAGGGAAGCTGGGCACGCTTCCGTATCCATGGGGTCGCAAAGAGTCGGACATGACTAAGCAACTTAACTGAACTGTTTCTAAAATAAAATGAATTTAAGTGCACTGGATTTCACAGTAGTCTTTCAGATTACTGGAGATTATTTAACATGTAACCGAATCAGGCCTGGAGATCACTGAGTAACAATTCTGAAGAAGGAAAGAAGGGAAAGAAGAAATATTCCTCACACAGACATTTGAATATTGGCTCATTTCTTTCTTAGTGGTTCCACCTAATTATCAAGACAGGGCAATCCCCAGTACAGTTGGATTTTCTTTCTTACCCAAGTTACAGATAATTGGCAGCTGCTCACTCACTTCTAAATATAAAATAGAACTCTCACATTTCAAACGCCACATCCTCTTACTCCAGAAAAGCACAGCACATCTCAAAAATTCAGCAATTGTATCTGATGGGCAGTGACACCAGTAGACAGCCTTCTGTCAACACCCAGGCTGACAAATGACAATCAATATCCCACTGCCACCTGGGATCTGGGCCACCTGGGACCTCTGAGGCACAGCCAGCTTGTTCCTCACTTGCCACTACCTTCCTGCAGCTGTGGACTCGGGTCTGCATTGCAACCTGCCCTGACAGATCCAGAATGAGGGATCAGCTGCTTGGCTTGTTCAGTTTCCAGAGCCAGGAAAATCAGACAGGCAACCAACTCCCCAGGGACGTTCATTGAGTCTGAAAACTACTATTAAATTAAACCATGGACGACCACCAATTTGCAAACATCTGCATTTGCAATCCTTTTGGTGCTGGTATTCACTTCAGCAGAGATCAAGAAACACACGAACTCCAGAAGAGGAAACTATTATAAGGCATCCCTGGCAAAATTCTCAAAACAACAGAAATTCCTGTTAACAATTATTTTCCCTTCCTACTAATAATAAATAAGACTAATAAGTTATAGCCAGTGCTCTAAAGCATGGTGAGACCAGGTCTTTATGCTCATTCCTAAAACACAGAATATACATTGAACCAACTAAGAATTCATGATACAGAATTCATCCCACCTAAAGGGCTCCTTATTTAGGAACTTACTCTTTTGCCTTTTTTTACCCCTCGCCCCCCCACTGGTATAAACAGTTTTAAAAGCACCTCAGTATTTTAAATTATTGAACCCAAATTTTCTGTCTCAAGAAATGTAATAGAAAAGGTCTGTATACTATCTTTCCTAGTCAAGTAAGTCAACAGAATGACAGCAGGAACCTTGGTGTAGGATCAAGGCCCCCAACACTCAGTGAGCCATGTTGGTTCTGGGTCTTATAACTTTCCAGGCTATTTATGATTATCTCATTCAGGTAGAGAGATGGAAGTTGTATGGGAGTAGTACATGGAAACTGCTTGGTCACTGGATGCCATAAGGAATAAAACACATCCCGAATTATTTACACTTTGTCTATTGGTATCTCGAAATTTCCATTTCACTGCCATGTAAAGATTCAAAGAAAAGTTTCATCCAGAAAATGAAGGCAGCTTCAACTTCAAGAATACCTAAAACATGAAGTTTCCAGACCTGCTCAGATTTTGGTACCAATTCTGAACAGTACAATAAGCTTGAAACATAGACATCTTTTTTTTTTCCCCCTGGCTGTGCCTCAGGGGCATGCAGGATCTTAGTTTCCTAACCAGGAATGGAACCCCCAGACTCCTGGCAGTACAAGCATGCAGTCTTAACCACTAGACCATCAGGGAATTCCTGAAGCATGGATAACCTCAAGCATTAAGTGCTCTAAGTGTGAACACATTAAAGGAGAGGTTTTTCCATTCAATTGTGCAATTGCACCTTATTCTTTCACCGGTTTCTTTCTTTCTTAAAACTAACTGTGTGTCATTACAGAAGGATGCATTGTGGTGTGGGAAGAGTACATGAGCTCTGGAGTAGGTAACTCTAGATTCAAATCCTTGGTCAGTTAATTATTGTCATATTACCTTGAGCAAGTGACCAATTTTCTCTGAATCTCAGTTTCCTCATCAGTAAGATGATCTGATTAAATTCTCCCTTAAGTGAATGGTATATGAGATGAGATAATATATTAAATGTTTATAGTATAGAAAGCCAAAATCATAGTCTGCTTTTAATTTGGTTATGTCTGATCACATGACTCAGAAAAATTCCATTTATTAAGGCCTTCAATTACTGAAATCCATAAAGTACCAAGAAATTATGAAACATTCACATGCTGAGGTAAGCCACATCCTGATTTTCATGATCAAAAATAGGAATTTCTTATTTTTATGAAAATTGATTCAACTATAACCCAATCAGAACTGCGGACTGTCAAACAATTATACCTCAGCAAAGTGAACAACTGCAAGAAATGGATAAATTCCTAGAAATGTACAATCTGCTAAGACTGAATCAGGAAGAAATAGAAAATATGAACAGACTGATTACCAGTAATGAAACTGAATCAGTCATTTAAAAACTCTCAACAAACAATAGCTTCCCAGGTAAATTCTACAGAACATTTATTTTTTAAATTAATTTATTTATTTTAATTGGAGGCTAATTACTTTACAATATTGCAGTGGTTTTTGCCATTCATTGACATGAATCCACCATGGGTGCACATGTGTTCCCCATCCTGAAACCCCCTCCCACCTCCATCCCCATCCCATCCCTCAGGGTCATCCCAGTACACCAGCCCTGAGCACCCTGTCTCATGCATTGAACCTGGACTGGTGATCTATTTCATATATGGTAATACACATGTTTCAATGCTATTCTCTCAAATCATCCCACCCTCCCCTTCTCCCACAAGGTCCAAAAGACTGTTCTATACATCTGTGTCTCTTTTGCTGTCTCACATATAGGATCATCATTACCATCTTTCTAAATTCCATATATATGTGTTAGTATACTGTATTGGTGTTTTTCTTTCTGACTTACTTCACTCGTATAATAGGCTCCAGTTTCACCCACCTCATTAGAACTGATTCAAAGGCATCCTTTTTAATGGCTGAGTAATATTCCATTGTGTATATGTACCACAGAACTGACTCACTAGAAAAGACCCTGATGCTGGGAAAGATTGAAGGTGGGAGGAGAAGGGGATGACAGAGGATGAGATGGTTGGATGGCATCATCAACTCAATGGACATGAGTTCAAGTAAACTCTGGGAGTTGGTGATGGACAGGGAGGCCTGGTGTGCTGCAGTCCATGGGGTTGCAAAGAGTCAGACACAACTGAGTAACTGAACTGAACTGAAGTCAGGGAGTTGGTACAGGCACAAAACTTACCAGCATGAGACGCAAACTTCAGCAAAGCACTGTGGTAGCCCAGAGTAATCAAGATGGACTCCTTCCCCACACAGCAACATTCAGTGTCCCCGCTGAGTGAGCATCTGAAGACACAGAGGCCATCAGTTATAAAAGGAAGGGGGAAAAAAGGGATTATGAAATTCATTTTGAGCTCTGTAAAAAAGATTCAGCCAATCCTACATTTCTGTTTTCAAGGCTCCCCATTTCTATCTTAATATAATATAATGCATATGTAGACATATGTGAACATGAGCAGGAATGCAACCATGGCCAAAAAATAATTCTTCGCATATGGGCTAATACAGGGCTCAAAACTGACTCTTATCTCTTGCCACTGTGTACATCATTCCATCCCCTACAACTCTTTATTCCCCCAAATATTTTGTGTCTCTTGACAGCATTCCAGGAGAGATCAGGTAATGGTTTTCTAGGTGATTCTGGAGCACCGACTACATGCCAGAGATTGCACAACAAATCTGCACTATATGCATTATCACTGGCAATGTTAGTTGAATACCAGGAAAAGAGTTTAGGTCCAAATACGCACAGCTAATAAGTGGCAGAATTAGAATTCAAACCCAGTTATTTTACTCCTAAGCATGTTCTTCCTACTGCAATGTGCAAGCACGATTAAAAAGGGAGATTTGTTTCTACAAGCAGAACCTGTGATAAGGGGCTAAAGTCTCATTAGATTCACCCACAGATAATTGGGAACTAGCTCTCAACTTTTTTCCTTACTGGGTAGACAGGCCTAGGTAGAAACAGCAATGAAACTTGCAGTTCTGTTTTCATCTTTGATATTTACTAACCTGGAAACTTCAATTACCCAATCACCACATTTCTTCATTATGTAAAATAAAAAGAGTGATTCTTATTTCACAGGCTTTTTTTTGTGAAGACTGAATAACAAAGGTAAATAATTTCTAAAATCCTATTAAAACAAAAAAGGACTATTATTTCTCTCATTATAAAGTAGACCTTAGTTTCTATTCTTAATGGTTTCCATTCTCCTTAACAAAATTAAATAATCGTGTTAACTGAAAAACATAATTATATATAAAATTCTACACATGAGCATGTGCACATTCCAAACACACACACAGAGTTAAAATGACAAAATATTTTAAATACTTTCATGCACTATTTCAATTAAGTGAGCACCTCCTAATGGAGGCATTCACAAATATTTTTCACAAAGCATCTTGGCTGATTAAATAGTACAGATGTTTTGAAAACATTTTCCTGCCATAAAACATGACTACAGGTTTAGATGTTATGACACAGGGAGTGTCTCAAAGGCATAAGTGTCTCCCTGCAGAGAGACTGCCGTGAATGTAGATACACAAGAACAGTTTGGAGTCTTTTAAGCAATGTTTTCTTTTTTTTTTTTTTTAATCAAACTCCTTCAAGAAAGCAGGATTTCTAGCATTTACCAATTATTTCTTTGATGGTTTAGAAGCAGAATAACAGAGAAGGAAGAAGGAATGAGGAGCCAAGGGTTCCACAGTCCCTTGTCCCTACATGACTATTATAGTCTGTGAACTCTTCGTGGGCAGGGGCAATTTTACTTTATTTTTGTAATCAATATCTTTTTCTCTCTGAATCAAAACCTAGCCCAGTACCTGGTACTTAATATTTGTTGAATCAGTGAAAGTATTTCTCCATGTACTGATAGCACACCACCATAGAATGGGTAAAAAGCTTTAACTTTTATCTGATTAGGACTTCCTGGGTGGCTCAGACAGTAAAGTGTCTGACTATAATGCTGGAGACCCAGGTTTGATTCCTAGGTCGGGAAGATCCGCTGGAGAAGGAAATGGCAATCCACTCCAGTAGTATTGCCTGGAAAATTCCATGGACAGAGGAGCCTGGTAGGCTACAGTCCGTGGGGTCACAAAGAGTTGGACACGAGTGAGCGACTTCACTTAACTTAGTCCTTAGCCAAATAGGTGCAGACATTTTTTATTATTGTTTGTTTGCTTCATTGTAATTTGATTAGAATATAAATTGAGTAGCTTGTTTTCCTACCTTTATAAATTATAAAATGTCTATCTATATAACCTCTTTTCTTCATCCTCTTCCTATTCTGTTTAAATATAGATGGAGAATGTCTTTTTAAGTATGCAACAGAATTCAGAAAACACTGATAATTTAAAATTTTTAAAACCTACAAATGGCAAAAAATTGTTAATACTTGAAACCAAATTAAAAAGCAATGATAAGGAAAATACTTTCAAAAATGTAACAAAGACTTAATACTCAAATCTACAATTAGCTGAAAAAAAAAAAAAAGTGACCTACTGAAAATTCAGTAAGAAGGATTAATAAACAACTGGTAACTAGAAAAATGCTGTTGCTAAAAAAAGTGAAAAAAAAAGGACCTCAGAAATAATAAAATTGAAATATATGATAAAACAATAAGATCAAACTTTTTATGTCTCTCTGTTAAGTTTTTAAAAATATCAACTGACAATATCAAATATTGGCAAGGGTATGAGAAAACAGTGGATGGCAGCAATTTAAGAATATAAATTTCTACGCTCCTGAAGTACAGCCTGCCCATATGTTTCAAAATTTAAAATCTATATACTCTTTGTTAGATATTTTACTCATCATATAATATCTTCCAGCATGACTTTCTCAAGTGTGGATAAACGTATACTCAAGAAGTTCATTTTAGAGCTGTTTGTTACAGGTATGCAACGTAAAGAAGCTAAGAGCCTGTCACTTACATGGTTGGTTAAATCAAACAAGGTACCTTCATGTTAAGACTGCAAAACAGCATGTATAATATTATTGTAACAACTTAACCTTAAGTTTGTCTTCGGAGAAAGCTGTCCTAAAAGACATACACCAAAGACATATAGGCATGCATCATCAGTGGTTTCCTCTGAATAGAGAGATGTGGGAACATTTTTACTTTTCCCCTGATTAAGTTCTCCCTTACTTGAATTTTCTGTGTGAGCTGTACTTTTTATTAAAAAAAAAAAACAAAAAACCAAGAAAGCTATTTTCAATTGGTAAAAACCAACCAAACAAAGTGCACACTACCACTGCTAATGCAGTTGGCATGTAACTACTAGTGTAATTACCACATGCTCATTCTTGGGGAGGATTACCATTCCATTTGTTTGTTCATTTATTAGATAGATATTAATTGGTACCTCATTCATTCAACATAAGAATTTAAGAATTCCTGCACTCAATATAATCATTTTAATTCTCATTTTAAACATAATTCATGGAAATGAATGTTTTATCATGTTTTTATTTCCTAATCTTATATCTTCTTGTGTTTATTTCCTTTCTTGCCCTCTGACTATGTTATACAGAAAACAAACATTCTAAATTATTTCTGCCAACTAATATGATCGAGATTAAAATGCAGCTATTTTAGGGAAGAGTATATTAATAGAGAATTGTGTCTTTTAAAATCTATATTAGAAAAATGAAGAAATATGTAAATATTGTTGAGGAATACATACAAATCTAAGACTGGGAAAAATTCTATCAGTGAAAAGTAAGGGTGGTGAGGGAAATCCTTTCCAGTCTATCCTGAACAGGACATCTATCTTTCTATCGAGCTGTTATTACTAGTAAAAATAACTACACTTGCAGAGCACTCTGACTCCCTTTACAAACACTGCATTTCACCTTTTCAGTGGCATGGAAGGCTGGCTACTTCTGTGTATTCACTATCATTCGGCTTTTGAACTTTGCTTTCATCAGCGACCCTCTTTGCTACTTCTTCAAAGGGCAATGCCTGATCTCTTGGTAGCAGCAGAGTAATAAGCGGAGTAAGTTCATGTGCACAAACTTTAGCTGACTTTAGCAAAGCCCGGAGCCTTGTTTCCTCCTTGAGGAAGGCCACTTGTTCTACCAGAGGACTCTCAGAAGAAATCCACAGAGACAATGAATCCAGATGGAGAATCCTCTCCAGGTGGAGAATCCTCTATTCTCCACCTTAGACTTATCTGACAAAAACTGCAAAGGTTCAGAAAGAAATTCAGGATCCAGCCATTTTACAAGTGCATACAAGGAAACAGGGAAAGTGCCACCGGGAAACATCAAGAGAATTGTCTTTGCCTCTCTTAACCAATATTTCTCTACCTTTCCACATATATACCTCCAATCCTTTCAGCTTGTGAAAGTGAAAGTCGCTTAGTCGTGTCTGACTCTGCAACCTCATGGACTATATAGTCCATGGAATTCTCCAGGCCAGAATACTGGAGTGGGTAGCCTTTCCCTTCTCCAGGGGACTTTCCCAACCCAGGGATAGAACCCAGATCTCCCTAATTGCAGGTGGATTCTTTACCAGCTGAGCCACAAGGGAAGCCCAAGAATACTGGGGTGGGTAGCCTATCCCTTCTCGAGCAGATCTTCCCGACCCAGGAATCAAACCAGGGTCTCCTGTATTGCAGCCATAACCTTTCAGCTTATACAAATGCAAAAGTTGTCTCTACAAGAAAGCTAAAACACTAGTTGATCAAGAATATTAGGTATCTGACATGGTCTAGATAAGATGTATTTTTATACATAAATTCCCAGACTGAAGAGTACTCATGACCTAATAATATGGCATTATGTCAATTCTTTGCTAAGTAACCCTATCAAGAACTAGGAAGTTTGCCCATCTAAGGAATGTTTCCTGGAAACAAATAACTAAAAAATAAAAGACTGTATAGGCAGCACTTGCATATATAGAATAAAGTATATAGACAACTATGTAGTTATTTTTTAACAAATTTAACTATGGAAAAATAGTGTAAGGAAAAAAGGACAGGATTATAGACTCTAAAAAAATCTAATATTAAAATTGGGCATCATTTGTTTTTTTGCTTTTATTTCCAATATTCTGGGAGGTGGGTCATATAGGATCCTGCTGCGATTTATGTCAGAGAGTGTTTTGCCTATGTTCTCCTCTGGGAGTTTTATAGTTTCTGGTCTTATGTTGAGATCTTTAATCCATTTTGAGTTTATTTTTGTGTATGGTGTTAGAAAGTGTTCTAGTTTCATTCTTTTACAAGTGGTTGACCAGTTTTCCCAGCACCACTTGTTAAAGAGATTGTCTTTTATCCATTGTATATTCTTGCCTCCTTTGTCAAAGATAAGGTGTCCATAGGTGCATGGGTTTATCTCTGGGCTTTCTATTTTATTCCATTGATCTATATTTCTGTCTTTGTGCCAGTACCATACTGTCTTGATGACTGTGCCTTTGTAGTAGAGCCTGAAGTCAGGCAGGTTGATTCCTCCAGTTCCATTCTTCTTTCTCAAGATTGCTTTGGCTATTTGAGATTTTTTGTATTTCCATACAAATTTTGAAATTATTTGTTGTAGGTCTGTGAAGAATACTGTTGGTAGCTTGATAGGGATTGCATTGAAACTATAGATTGCTTTGGGTAGTATACTCATTTTCACTATATTGATTCTTCCGATCCATGAACATGGTATATTTCTCCATCTATTAGTGTTCTCTTTGATTTCTTTCACCAGTGTTTTATAGTTTTCTATATATAGGTCTTTAGTTTCTTTAGGTAATATATTCCTAAATATTTTATTCTTTTCACTGCAATGGTGAATGGAATTGTTTCCTTAATTTCTCTATTTTCTCATTATTAGTGTATAGGAATGCAAGGGATTTATGTGTGTTGATTTTATATCCTGCAACTTTCCTATATTCATTCATTAGCTCTAGTAATTTTCTGGTGGAGTCTTAAGGGTTTTCTATGTAGAGAATCATGTCATCTGCACACAGTGAGTTTTACTTCTTCTTTTCCAATGTGGATTCCTTTTTCTGCTCAGATTGCTGTGGCCAAAACTTCCAAAACTATGTTGAATAGTAGTGGTGAACGTGGGCACCCTTGTCTTGTTCCTGACTTTAGGGGAAATGCTTTCAATTTTTCACCATTGAGGATGTTTGCTATGGGTTTGTCATATATAGCTTTTATTATGTTGAGGTTTGTGCCTTTTATTCCTGCTTTCTGGAGAATTTTTATCATAAACGGATACTGAATTTTGTCAGAGGCTTTCTCTGCATCTATTGAGATAATCATACGGTTTTTATTTTTCAATTTGTTAACATGGTGTACTACATTGATTACTGGAAATAAAAGCAAAAATAAACAAATAGGAACTAATTAAACTTAAAAGGTTCTGCACAACAAAGGAAACTATAAGCAAGGTGAAAAGACAGCCTTCAGAATGGGAGAAAATAATAGCAAATGAAGCAACAGACAAACAACTAATCTCAAAAATATACAAGCAACTCCTGCAACTCAATTCCAGAAAAATAAACGACCTAATCAAAAAATGGGCCAAAGAACTAAATAGACATTTCTCCAAAGAAGACATACAGATGGCTAACACATGAAAAGATGCTCAACATCACTCATTATCAGAGAAATGCAAATCAAAACCACAATGAGGTACCATTTCACGCCAGTCAGAATGGCTGCTATCCAAAAGTCTATAAGCAATAAATGCTGGAGAGGGTGTGGAGAAAAGGGAATCCTCTTACACTGCTGCTGGGAATGCAAACTTGTACAGCCACTATGGAGAACAGTGTGGAGATTCCTTTAAAAACTGGAAATAGAACTGCTGTATGACCCAGCAATCCCACTGCTGAGCATACACACCAAGGAAACCAGAATTGAAAGAGACACGTGTACCCCAATGTTCATCGCAGCACTGTTTATAATAGCCAGGACATGGAAGCAACCTAGATGTCCATCAGCAGAAGAAAGCTGTGGTACATATACACAATGGAGTACTACTCAGCCATTAAAAAGAATGCATTTGAATCAGTTCTAATGAGGTGGATGAAACTGGAGCCTATTATACAGAGTGAAGTAAGCCAGAAAGAAAAACACCAATACAGTATACTAACGCATATATGTGGAATTTAGAAAGATGATAATGATAACCCTGTATGTGAGACAGCAAAAGAGACACAGATGTATAAACAGTCTTTTGGACTCTGTGGGAGAGGGAGAGGGTGGGATTATTTGGGGGAATGGCACTGAAATATGTATAATATCATATAAGAAATGAATTTCCAGTCCAGTTTCAATGCAGGATACAGGATGCTTGGGGCTGGTGCACTGGGATGACCTGGAGGGATGGTACAGGGAGGGAGGTGGGAGGGGGGGTTCAGGATGGGGAACACATGTACACCCGTGGTGGATTCATGCTGATGTATGGCAAAATCAATACAATATTGTAAAGTAATTAGCCTCCAATTAAATAAATAAATTTAAATTTAAATAAATAAAATTAGGCATCAATGCTGAATAAAACAATTTCCTAGGGAATACAACACAATAGTAATAAGTGAGATAGTCATGGTTTCTTCCTCTCTTCTACCTGGTAAGGTGAATTTTCCATTTGAAAGATTAGATTTTCAGCTTTTGCTTGCTGGAGTAATGAGAGTGAAGAAAAACTGAAAATGGATTGATTGATTCAGGTTAAAAACAGGTTAAGGTTGATAGAAAAGAAATGAAGAGAGCAGAAAAATCAGAAGAAGGAAGAAAGGGATTTAGAGATAGTTTTAGAGTTAAGAACTGGGGAAACTGCCATATGTGAGAGACAGAAGACAAAGAAAAGGGGCTTTTAAGACATCAGTTTCAGACTAACAATATGAATACTATCAGCACCAACTATGATTACTAAAATAGGTTTCTAATTGTTTTATTGTTGCCTTGGTTTAATTTTGGTTTGGATTTGTAAATGTGCTTCCCTGCCTCTACATTTTGTTTTTTTAATATGCTAAGTCTACACTGTCAAATCATACAGTCCTTATACAATATATTATTCCCTATTCAGTTCAGTTCAGTTGCTCAGTCGTGTCCGACACTTTGCGACCCCATGAACTGCAGCAAGCCAGGCCTCATATCCATCACCAACTCCTGGAGTTCACTCAGACTCATGTCCATCGAGTCAGTGATGCCATCCAGCCATCTCATTCTCTGGCATCCCCTTCTCCTCCTGCCCCCAATCCCTCCCAGCATCAGAGTCTTTTCCAAAGAGTCAACTCTTTGCATGAGGTGGCCAAAGTATTGGAGTTTCAGCTTTAGCATCATTCCTTCCAAAGAAATCCCAGGGTTGATCTCCTTCAGAATGGACTGGTTGGATCTCCTTGCAGTCCAAGGGACTCGCAAGAGTCTTCTCCAGCACCACAGTTCAAAGGCATCAATTCTTCGGTGCTCAGCTTTCTTCACAGTCCAACTCTCACATCCATACATGACCACTGGAAAAACCATAGCCTTGACTAGACGAACTTTTGTTGGCAAAGTAATGTCTCTGCTTTTCAATATGCTATCTAAGTTGGTCATAAGTGTTCCTTCAAGGAGTAAGCGTCTTTTAATTTCATGGCTGCAGTCACCATCTGCACTGATTTTGGAGCCCAAAAAGTTTAAGTCTGACAGTGTTTCCACTGTTTCCCCATCTATTTCCCATGAAGTGATGGGACCAGATGCCATGATCTGCATTTTCTGAATGTTGAGTTTTAAGCCAGCTTTTTCACTCTCCTCTTTCATCTTTATCAAGAGGCTTTTTAGTTCCTCTTCAGTTTCTGCCATAAGGGTGGTGTCATCTGCATACTGAGGTTATTGATATTCCTCCTGGCAATCTTGATTCCAGCTTATGCTTTTTCCAGCCCAGCGTTTCCTATGATGTACTCTGCATATAAGTTAAGTAAGCAGGGCGATAACCAGTCTGTTGTTCCATGTCCAGTTCTAACTGTTGCTTCTTGACCTGCATACAGATTTCTCAAGAGGCAGATCAGGTGGCCTGGTATTCCCATCTCTTTCAGAATTTTCCACAGTTTATTGTGATCCACATAGTCAAAGGCTTTGGCACAGTCAATAAAACAGAAATAGATGTTTTTCTGGAACTCTCTTGCTTTTTCCATGATCCAGCAGATGTTGGCAATTTGATCTCTGGTTCCTCT
>NW_011495030.1:6621901-6625557 GCF_000754665.1 Bison bison bison
TTGTGTGGTAGTTTGAGCATTCTTTGGCATTGCCTTTCTTTGGGATTGGAAAGAAAACTGACCTTTTCCAGTCCTGTGGACACTGCTGAGTTTTCCAAATTTGCTGGCATACTGAGTGCAGCACTTTCACAGCATCATCTTTCAGGATTTGAAATAGCTCAAATGGAATTCCATCACCTCCACTAGCTTTGTTCATAATGATGCTTTCTAAGGCCCACTTGACTTCACATTCCAGGATGTCTGGCTCTAGGTCAGTGATCACACCATCGTGATTATGTGGGTCATGAAGATCTTTTTTATACAGTTCTTCTGTGTATTCTTGCCACCTCTTCTTAATATCATCTGCTTCTGTTAGGTCCATTCCATTTCTGTCCTTTATCGAGCCCATCTTTGCATGAAATGTTCCCTTAATATCTCTAATTTTCTTGAAGAGATCTCTAGTCTTTCCCATTCTGTTGTTTTCCTCTATTTCTTTGCATTGATCACTGAGGAAGGCTTTCTTATCTCTTCTTGCTATTCCTTGGAACTCTGCATTCAGATGCTTATATCTTTCCTTTTCTCCTTTGCTTTTCACTTCTCTTCTTTTCACAGCTATTTGTAAGGCCTCCCCAGACAGCCATTTTGCTTTTTTGCATTTCTTTTCCATGGGGATGGTCTTGATCCCTGTCTCCCTATTAGCTCTCATTTAATAACTATCATGTGCTCCCTACCAGTCCTATATTGATGTCTCTCTAGTCATTTTGGTTGTCCAAAATCATTCTCTAGTGGTATCTTAGGAAGGGCTTGCTGAAACAGTATTCCCTGGATTTTTGTGTGCCAATCATTGTCTTTTATATTTTTGAGGGTCAGCTTTTCTGGATATATAATTCTCATCTCACATTTTTTTTCTCTGAATATCTTTAGTGTTACTTCATTTTCTTCTAGCATGCAGCATTACTGTCAAAAAGTCTAATGACAATCAGACTTTCTTTCCCTTAACAGGTACTATAATAATGTTGCTCAATTCTAGAGTTTTTCTCTTTCTTTAAAGGTCAGTAATTTTTACTAGAAACTGCCTTATGCTGGCCATTCTAGGTCAGTATTTTCAGGTATAAAGTTTACTCTTTCAGTATGTATTTTCAATTATCTCAGCAAAATTTTTTCAACCGTAATTTTTGTATTTGTTTCTTTGCTTTGATATCTTCTTCAGAGATTTTTATGCATATGTTGGATCTTCTTTACTTATGCTTGCAATTTTCCTTTGAATTCTTTAATCTGTTTTCTATTCCTTCTTATATTTAAAAACTTTCCATCTTTTCTTCTTTATTTGATATAATTTTTTCCCTTCTCTTCAGTCTTCATTTCTAAAATCAGTAATTTTTAAATTATTTTATTTCTGATTGCTCCTTGAATTTTTTCATTTTCATTTCTAAACTTTTCTAATTCTAATTTATATTATTATTTCATGTCCTGTATAATGTTCCTAATTGTTAATTTGTCCTGCAAATTAATCTTACATATTTTTGGAACACACTTCTATAGTATGCTTTCACTGTTGGCAGAGATGTTAGTCTGCCTTTTTCTCTTAGAGTAAGTCTGCATGGAATTCGATCTCCATATTTTTCTGTTGTTCATTTTAATGTAAACATAATTTTCCTGAACTTTCAGGAGGATAGTAATTACGTATATAGTTCTATAGGAAACTACCAAATTCTTTTCCATAGTGATTGTGATATTTAACATTCATATCAACAATGGAAAAATAATCCAGTTTCTCCACATACTCATAGTGTAGTAGTATCTCATTGTGGGTTTAATTTGCACTTTCCTAATGTCTAATGAATACAGAATGAAGCAGAGCAAAGACTAATAGAGTTTTGCCAAGAAAATGCACCGGTCATAGCAAACACCCTCTTCCAACAACACAAGAGAAGACTCTATACATGGACATCACCAGATGGTCAACACCAAAATCAGACTGATTATATTCTTTGCAGCAAAAGATGGAGAAGCTGTATACAGTCAGCAAAAACAAGACCAGGAGCTGACTGTGGCTCAGATCATGAACTTCTTATTGCCAAATTTGGACTTAAATTGAAGAAAGTAGGGAAATCCATTAGACCATTCAGGTATGACCTAAATCCCTTATGATTATACAGTGGAAGTGAGAAATAGATTTAAGGGCCTAGATCTGATAGATAGAGTGCCTGATAAACTATGGATGGAGGTTCGTGACATTGTACAGGAGACAGAGATCAAGACCATCCCCATGGAAAAGAAATGCAAAAAAGCAAAATGGCTGTCTGGGGAGGCCTTACAAATAGCTGTGAAAAGAAGAGAAGCAAAAAGCAAAGGAGAAAAGGAAAGATATAAGCATCTGAATGCAGAGTTCCAAAGAATAGCAAGAAGAGATAAGAAAGCCTTCCTCAGTGATCAATGCAAAGAAATAGAGGAAAACAACAGAATGGGAAAGACTAGAGATCTCTTCAAGAAAACTAGAGATAACAAGGGAACATTTCATGCAAAGATGGGCTCGATAAAGGACAGAAATGGAATGGACCTAACAGAAGCAGATGATATTAAGAAGAGGTGGCAAGAATACACAGAAGAACTGTACAAAAAAGATCTTCACGACCCAGATAATCACGATGGTGTGATCACTCATCTAGAGCCAGACATCCTGGAATGTGAAGTCAAGTGAGGCTTAGAAAGCACCACTACGAACAAATCTAGTGGAGGTGATGGAATTCCATTTGAGCTATTTCAAATCCTGAAAGATGATGCTGTGAAAGAGCTGCACTCAATATGCCAGCAAATTTGGAAAACTCAGCAGTGTCCACACGACTGGAAAAGGTCAGTTTTCTTTCCAATCCCAAAGAAAGGCAATGCCAAAGAATGCTCAAACTACCGCACAATTGCACTCATCTCACACGCTAGTAAAGTAATGCTCAAAATTCTCCAAGCCAGGCTTCAGCAATATGTGAACCGTGAACTTCCAGTTGTTCAAGCTGGTTTCAGAAAAGGCAGAGGAACCAGAAACCAAATTGCCAACATCTGCTGGATCATGGAAAAAGCAAGAGAGTTCCAGAAAAACATCTACTTCTGCTCTACTGACTATGCCAAAGCCTTTGACTGTGTGGATCACAATCAACTGTGGAAAATTCTGAAAGAGACGGGAATACCAGACCACCTGATCTGCCTCTTGAGAAATTTGTACGCAGGTCAGGAAGCAGCAGTTAGAACTGGACATGGAACAACAGACTGGCTCCAAATAAAAGGAGTACGTCAAGGCTGTATATTGTCACCCTGCTTATTTACCTTCTATGCAGAGTACATCCTGAGAAACACTGGACTGGAACAAGCACAAGCTGGAATCAAGATTGCCGGGAGAAATATCAATAACCTCAGTATGCAGATGACACCACCCTTATGGCAGAAACTGAAGAGGAACTAAAAAGCCTCTTGATGAAAGTGAAAGTGGGGAGTGAAAAAGTTGGCTTAAAGCTCAGCATTCAGAAAACAAAGATCATGGCATCTGGTCCCATCACTTCATGGCAAATAGATGGGTAAATAGTGGAAATAGTGTCAGACTTTATTTTTCTGGGCTCCAAAATCAGTGCAGATGGTGACTGCAGCCATGAAATTAAAAGATGCTTACTCCTTGGTTGGAAAGTTAT
>NW_011495030.1:6625657-6625903 GCF_000754665.1 Bison bison bison
TGACTCGATGGACATGAGTCTGGGTGAACTCCAGGAGTTGGTGATGGACAGGGAGGCCTGGCGTGTTGCGATTCATGGGGTCGCAAAGAGTCGGACAGGACTGAGCGACTGAACTGAACTGAACTGAATGTCTAATGCTAGGAGGGATTGGGGCAGGAGGAGAAGGGGATGACAGAGGATGAGATGGCTGATGGCATCACCGACTTGATGGATATGAGTTTGGGTGAACTCCAGGAGTTGGTAATG
>NW_011495030.1:6626003-6644921 GCF_000754665.1 Bison bison bison
GGGTAAATAGTGGAAATAGTGTCAGACTTTATTTTTCTGGGCTCCAAAATCAGTGCAGATGGTGACTGCAGCCATGAAATTAAAAGATGCTTACTCCTTGGTTGGAAAGTTATGACCAATCTAGATAGCACATTCAAAAGCAGAGACATTACTTTGCCAACAAAGGTTCGTCTAGTCAAGGCTATGGTTTTTCCTATGGTCATGTATGGATGTGAGAGTTGGACTGTGAAGAAGGCTGAGCGCCGAAGAATTGAGGCTTTTGAACTGTGGCATTGGAGAAGACTGTTGAGAGTCCCTTGGACTGCAAGGAGATCCAACCAGTCCATTCTGAAGATCAGCCCTGGGATTTCTTGGAAGCAATGATGCTAAAGCTGAAACTCCAGTACTTTGGCCACCTCATGCAAAGAGTTGACTCATTGGAAAAGACTCTGATGCTGGGAGGGATTGGGGGCAGGAGGAGAGTGGGATGCCAGAGAATGAGATGGCTGGATGGCATCACTGACTCGATGGACATGAGTCTGGGTGAACTCCAGGAGTTGGTGATGGACAGGGAGGCCTGGCGTGTTGCGATTCATGGGGTCGCAAAGAGTCAGACACGACTGAGGGACTGAACTGAACTGAACTGAACTAACATCTAATAAGGGCTTCCCAGATGGCTCAGTAGTAAAGAATCCACCTGTCAAGGCAGGAGACACAAGAGACTTGGATGCTAATGATGCTGACCATCTTTTCATGTGCTTATTTACCATCTGAATATTCTCTTCAGTGAATGTCTGTTTATGTCATCTGTTGTTGTTCGGGTGCTAAGTTGTGTCCGACTCTTTGTGACCCCATGAACTGCTGCATGCCAGGCTTCTCTATCCTTCACTATCTCCCTGAGTTTGCTCACACTCATGCCCATTGAGTTGGTGATGCCATCTAACCATCTCATTCTCTGTCACCCCCTTCTCCTCCTGCCCTCAATCTTTCCCAGCATCAGGATCTTTTCCAATGAATTGGCTCTTCACATCAGGTGGACAAAGTATTGGAGCTTCAGCATCAGTCCTTCCAATGAATACTCATGGTTCATTTTCTTTAGAACTGACTGACTTTATCTCCTTGTTGTCCAAAGGACTCTCAAGAGTCCTCCCTAGCACTGCAATTCAAAAGTAATTGATTCTTTGGTGCTCAGTCTTCATTATGGTCCAACTCTCACATCCATACATGACTACTGGAAAAACCATAGCTTTCACCCATTTGCAAAATGGATTGGTTTGGATTTAACTATTGAGTTATTCATATATTGTGGATACGGTCCTTTAACAGATATGTGGTTTGCAAATATTTTCTCCCATTTTGTAGTGTGCCTTTTATTCTTCTTAACAGGATTTTGCACATAGCAAATGCTTAATTCTGATAAAGTCCAATTATCAATTTTTCCTTTTATTAATTATCTTTCAGTGTCTGAGAACTGTCTTCCTGAGTCCTTTGATCTTGCTTGTTCTATGGTTTCATTACATTCTAAATGGACAACAGTGACAGTCTCTTCACTGTTATCTGCCCTGGTAACTGAAAATGAGTTCACACTACTCCATGCTGCCAGGTTACAATTAATGAAGCACATATGCAGTCACTGCAATGCTCTGCTCAAACCTTCAAAGATTCCCCACTGAATACTAAAGTACGGAGCTTCCTGCCTGGAATTGTAAATCCCCGGGAATCTTTCCTACTTCCGCACAGCCAATCCACAACTCCCTAAACATATACCATACTCCAACAAGACTAATTACCAGCTGCTCTGCAAGAAGAGCTTATGATTACAGTGACAGCAGAGATGTGAATTAGAAGAACAGAACTTCTAAAGTGATACAGAAAATCAAATCTGCCACTGTAAACATTGCCTAATTTACCAATGTCCATATCAAACACCATCACCTCCATGGCACCTTTCCTGATTGCCCCAAACTGGTATATGTTATCTCCCTCACTTTACTAACAGAGGTTCAACAGCACTCTGTTACAGCACTTAGCTTATTCTGCCATTTGCAGCCCAATTTTAACTATTCTGCCACGTGTCAGACCTTCCGTGTCCTCCTTTCTCTTATCCTCCCGGAGGACCTGATACATTGCAAGGACTGTCAAGCTTTAACTTGACAGGAACCACATCAGCATCACTCCAGTTTGGACACATCTGGTGTGTTTGCCATATTTACTGCTGAAAACAAAGCTCGAGGACAAACTCAACTCATCTTCCTAGCCTTTGAATCAGCTTAAACATATTTTTAACCAGTCTCTCTTTTTTCCACATTCTTCTCTCCACACATAACCACAGCAGAAAAAACAAATAAACACTGAAACCAACTTCATAATGAAATTTTAAACACCTCTGCAGCCAATATTTTCAAATCAGAAGGAAGTAACATTTCATACTGCCTTTTAATGAAAGAGTATGCCATGTCCCTAACAACTCCCTAGGAACCTACTGCTCCCTCAAATTTATTTGCAATGCTTCTCTGAGTAATCCTTCAGCTGAAATTTTTCAAGGTGGGAAAATGACTAGGTGCCAGAGAGCCATGGATACATGGAATTCTAGAAAATGGAGTAGTGGGTCTTGTTCTTCTTTTAATCTCAAAATTTCCCTATCAAATACATGTCTATTGTTTCCAGAATATCACTCAGCACAGAGAATATGACTGGTACATACTTATTGAATTAAACACCAGAATCATTACAGTTATAGAAGCCATGGTCACTTTTAAACCACACAAAAACAAAGAAAATGAAATAGAGCATTATGTATATCAAAGTGTCAATCAAACACTTGGTACTTTCAGTCAACTTTTTTTTTTTTTCCAATTCCTGCAAATGGTTTGGAGCTTTTGGTTAATGAAATGTTTTTCCTGTTATGATATAAGATCAAGGAAAAGTTCACTTTCTCTTTTCTCCATTAAGAATGTAAACCTCTTAATTCTTCCGACCTTCCCTGAATAAGTTGGTCATCTCAGGTTTAAATTTAAACTTCACTGTGAATGTCTCTACAGGGTCTAAACTAAATATTGTACCATCTACTTTCTTCCTGGGAAGAGTCTTCTCCGATCTCCAGCTTTCTCCTTGTGGTTTCTAGAGACTACAGACTATTCTATTGAAGTTACTCAGTCAGGGATAATTGCTCTGATGCGGACTCACTGACGATAACAACAAAAAAGCAAGAGTTTCCAATGAAAGAGTATAAAATAACAACTCTGCTGTCAAGAGCCGGTGTACAGATTCAGTTTTGTTTCTGCCCTGCAGCAGATGTGGTGGAACCAGATGTCTGTAAGCCATGGCTTGGGGATTCACTCATATGTGCACACACAGCTAACATTTACGAGCATCTGCTGTAAACCAGTCACTACTGATTGGCACCAGGGAAAGATGCAAAGATAAACTGCAGACACAGCCTTGAGAGAGCTCACAGTGCAAGGAGAAGAGGTCTGTTCACATGTTATGGTCCCTGAGAGAAACAAGCAACTAATTTTGCCTAGGAGATTCCTCATAGGAGACATTACACTGGGTGGGAGCCCTGGAAGAAAATAAGAGCTTTCCAAGCAGAAAGGAAAGAAGGGAGAAAGGTCACACTGCAAGCAGAGGGCACAGCCTTTGTAAAGGGTTAGTGAATGAGCATGTCATGAATGAGGACAGCAGATCTGGATGGTCCACTTCACCTGCAGGTAGAATAATTAATGTTAAGACCTCAGTCTGAATAGCGTTACTGGAAAAGGGATTCTGTATGTAAGTCAAATCATAATTTTGCCCCACATCTTCACTTTATAAAGGATTGTTTTTTAATAAGAGACACTAAGAGACTTGATCCAACATTAATCCTGCATTTTTACTACAGTCACAGAAGGATTCCTAAATGTTTAGATCAGCACTTTTTATAGAACACAATGCAAATTTTTAAATACCTGAACTACTTTTATAACTCTACAAAGCATAAGTAAGTGGGAACAGGATGGTTTATTCAATAATTGTGTTGAGGCAACTGGATAAACGTTTAAGGAATAGAAATAATAACATGTTTACCTGTTACTTCTCCCCCACTCCCCCCCAAATTAAGGATTTGTTAAAAATTAAACCACAAAGATATTAGAAGAAAATATAGGTCAGTTGCCATATAAACTTGGGCTGCAGAATATGTGTGTATATTTTCCAGACATGACACTGAGGCAGGAGATAGACGGCCCCAGGCTGAACAGTTTCTCCCCTGTAGACAGAAACTCCATGAAAGCAGGATAACGGAGGAGGCCAGGTCCTGCCAGCTTAAGAGACAAAACACCACATATTCCTTATTTGCAAAGTCAAGGAGACCTCTCCAACTTCACATGCGCAGAGAGGCTCCCTGGAGGTCAAAAAGGGAGGGGGGCGCCACCCCATAACAAGTGATGTCGACTACCCACAGGCCTCTTTGCTGGAATCCACCTTGGCTAGTAAGAGATGGACACACACACATGAGAGGACCCTGAGATATACCTAATACACTCAGGACCAGGCAAAGCAGGGCGACTGGCCAAAGGAAACCCAGAAGAAATGCCCCATAAAAGTGATTCAAACTACCAGAGGGCACAACTCTCTGAGCACGCCCATGTGTCTACATATACTGTACTCTTTTTCCCTAATAAACACTCCTTGCTTCACTGCTGTCTGTCTCTACTTGGAAATTCATTTCTACACAACTGAGGGGCCAGGGCCTTCTCCCTGGTTTCTGGTGGCCTAGTGGCTAGGATTCAGCACTCTCATTTCCTTAGCCATACTGAAGCCTTGCTTTTATTTTTTTCAGGGAAAAAACCAAATACATTTGACAATCTATTCTTTTAAAAGCTCATAAACTTAAGACAAATTATAACATGGAAACATACCACAATATACAGCAAAAGACCGGTATATTTTTATTGTTGTTGTTTTTGTTAAAGACCCACAGAGAGAGAAGCAACATTTTTGTCTATTCAACACATGAAGATGTTTTTTTGTGAATGTGGGTTAAAACAGAGCAATAATACTCATACTATGAGAGTGTAAATGAGAATATCTGGGGAAGAAAACTTAGTAATATATATATCAAAATCTTTAAAAGTAATCATGCCCTTTGACTCAGTAATTTTAGATTGATAAGTTTACTCTGAGACTATAATAAAGACTGTGTGGAAAGATTTAATTACAATTCATTATAGTGCTACTTGTACTTTCAAAAAAATTGAAAGATTTTAAATGTCAAGCAATAGGGGATTAATTAAATAGATCATGGTAATCCCTATAAAAGAACACCATAAAATTTTCAAAAATGTTATCATGGATAGTTGTTCCTCCTATATTCTAAAGAATAAAATATTTTGTGTAACTCTTATTTTTTAAAGAAAAAATTACATGAAAGTGCCTGAAAACAGGCAGTGAATCTTTCAGTCAGTTCACTTCAGTTCAGTTCAGTCACTCAGTCGTATCCGACTCGTGACCCCATGAATTGCAGCACGCCAGGCCTCCGTGTGAATCTTTAACAGCATTTTTTTTCCCTCTGGTAGGTAGAATAAAAGGTAATCTTGTCTCCATTATCTTATTTTTTCATTAATTAATATGTATAGTTTTTTCATAAGAAAACACAATAAAACTTTTCACAAAAAGATAAAAATACAGCATATATCTCATATGCCTTAAAGTGGTGGTAATCACCTAGTGTTACACTGAATTGGAAAGAGCAGAAAATAAATCATGTGTATGTACAACCTGACACTGAAATTTCCCTCCAGGGAATTATTAGAATGCATTTGACACTGAACTTGGTAAGTACACAGTGAAGAATGAGAGCATTAAGTCTGAGTGTGCCTATCTTCCTACATTTCCCTAAAAATTCACATAGGTTTCCAACAACATGAGTGTAAATTCATATATAGTAGGGTATTTATGTACATTTTCCTAACTCACTATTATTTAAAAACACCATGCTGTATTTTGAGTAGTGAGCTCCCTTAATTTGACAATCTGCCTTTTTTCTTATCTTGAAATCTTTATCTGTTTAAAATTTTTCTGATAAATCCAGAACATGAAACCTATGTATATATGAAACACTGAATGTCCAGACACTCACAGACAAAAGGTCACTCTCTGAAAGACACTGGATAAAAATTTATCTTTCCTGCTTTTTTTCTCGTCATATTTCTAAAGTTTCCATCACTGAAATTACCAGTCTTCAGACCTATAGGTCTGAAAACCTTGAAATACTTTGCTAAAACATCTATACACATTCATATATTTATATTCATAAAATATATCATATGTATTTGTGGGTTTAAAGTTGTAGTTGGCAATAAAGAAAAAATAATTAATGGCAGTTTGGAATGTTTCTCATCCAATTATCAAATCATACACATTTTTTAACCTAGATATCCTTCGTGTATTAGACATACCATTTGTATAAGTAGGTTAAGGTATGCTCTGATTTCACCATATTGACAATTCTGTGAAAATATTTCTCATTGTAACGAGTCATCCTCCTGGTAAATTAATAACTGCACTCCACTCCATCATGGACTTAGAAATAGAGCCCCAATTTATTATCTTTTCCCTTATATATATTTCAGTATTTTATTTTTAAGCTGGTTTTTAGCCCTTATATAATGTCACACATAAATATTCATAGGAATGTTTATAAGCATAAATTCAATTCTGAAAAGCAAGCATGAGTGGGCACTATAATATTCCAGGCTCTGCTAATTAAAATGGTAACAAAGAAGAGCAGGAAGAGTTTCTGCCCTCAAGGGGTTCACAGTCTCAACTTCAAAGTGTTATAACATAAAGTATAACCATAAAGTGTTATGGTGACAGTGTGTGCAAATAAAGAGCACCTGCCCAGACTTGGGAGGGGAGTGAAGATGTTCCAGGGAATTTTCAGGAGATTATCCTAAATTGAGGCTTAAAAATGACTAGGCAGGGAAGTAAGAATGAAATTATCCAGGCAGAAGAAACAGCAGGTACAAAGGCACAGAGGCATAAAGAAGCAGGATATGTATGGGGAATGACATTAGTTTGATGTAGCTGGAACACAAAATGTGAGGCCAGGAAAAACAGGAAGAGGAAGTTGGCAGGAGCCTCATATTCATGTTCATTCATCAGGCTTTAGTTGAAAGAACAGAAATCATTCTAACTAGATTAAACAAGATATTTAGAGAAACAGGGCTTAGAAAATCATTGGAAGAGTTTTGAAAGCAGCTTCCAGGCTGACCTTTAAAGAGTGATCCCCACAGCAATCCCTCCCAAAAGACCCTCCAATGAGGCTATCATCT
Source organism: Bison bison bison (assembly GCF_000754665.1). Taxonomy (NCBI): domain Eukaryota; kingdom Metazoa; phylum Chordata; class Mammalia; order Artiodactyla; family Bovidae; genus Bison; species Bison bison. The sequence goes on from NW_011495030.1 coordinate 6,633,296, forward strand.
CTGACATAGTCAGAAACAAGAGAATCTAGAAGCTTCTGCTACAGCTGCTGGCTACGGGGTTACACAACTCCAGCTGCAACTGATGTCAGCAAAATGGGCACTTCAGCTCTACTTTTCAACACCAGATCCTGGGAACTCTGCTGCCTTTGCCATTGAAAACATAATAAATTTAAATTCCAAATGTGTTCGTGGTAGGAAGACCAGAAACATTGCCTTTGCATCACTTCTGGCTTTAAAAAAAAAACTCTCCTAGATTCACCTGCTTGGTGGAAACTCTCCAGCCTCTAGCCTGCATGAAGGCTTGCTACTAAAGTTATAAAATAGATTCAAGCCATCAAAACTATAATCCTCAGTACACTCTGATAAGAAGCCTGGGTTTCATCAAGGATTTTTTGTGTGTGTGATGTAATTCACATTCCATGAAATTCACCATTTTAGAGCATATAATTCAGTGGGTTATTTAATTCATTAGGTTGTATGACTATTATAATTCCAAAACTTTCATTACCATAAAAAGAAGTCCCATACCCATCCTCAGTCACTCTTCATTCTTTTCTTCTTCTACCTTCTGCTAACCACTAGTCTGCTCTCTGTCTCTATGTATTTCTCTACTCTGGACATTTTTAAAAAACGGACTCACGCAACATGTCTTTATGTCTGGCTTTTTCCACTTAGCATAATGTGTTCAGGGTTGATCATGCCATAACATATATTAACACTTCATTTCTTTATATGGCTGGATAATAATCAAATGTATGGAAATACCATAATTTGTTTATCCATTCATCAGTTTATCTACTCATCAGTTGGGTTGTTACCATGTTTTTTGCTTTCATAAATAATGCTTCTGTGAACATTCTTGCACAAATCTTTGTTTTAAAATATGCTTTCAATTTTCTTGGGATTATAGCTAGGAGTAGAATTGCTCGGTTATCTATGTTTAATTTCTTGAAGAACTGTCAAACTGTTCTCCACCATAATTATACCATGTTATATTCCCATCAGCAATGTATGGGAATTTCCCTACATATAACACTAGCTATTATCTGGTTATTATTGTTATTATATTATCATTATTATTGCCATGCTAGTAGATATAAAGTGATATCTCACTGTAATTTTCATTTGTATTTCCCTCATGACTACCGAGGTAAGTAAGCATCTTTTCATGAGGTTACTGGCCATTTTACATCTTCTTTTGGAGAACTGTCAATTCAAATCCTTTGCCCATATTTTCTTCCATTCTGTGTGTTGTCTTTTTACACTATCTTGTAGTTTGCTTTGATGCATAAGAGTTTTTAATTTTGATCAAGTCTGATTTACCTGGATTTTCTTTAGTGGCTTATGTATATAGGTATCATAGCTAAGAAATCATTGCCTAATCCAAGGTCACAGGATTTAAGCCTATATTTTTCTAAGAGTGTCATGGTTTTAAATCTTAGAATTTTATCCATTTGAGTAAATTTTTGTATATGATTAATCAGCCCAAATTCTTTTTTCTTTTTATGTGACTATCCAGCTGTCCTGATAGCAACTGCTGAAAAAGACCATTTTTTCCTCCATTTAATTGATGTGACACTCTAGCCAAAAGTCAACTGGCCATAGTTATACAGCTTTATTTCTGAACTCTCAAGTCTAGTTCATTGATCTAAATGTCTATTCTTAGGCCAATATCACATTTGCCTTGATTACTTACAACTCTGTACTAAGTTCTGGAATTGAGAAGTGTGAGTCCTTCAACTTTGTTCTTTTCCAAGATGGTTTTGTCTATCCTGGGTCTCTTGTATTTTCATACAAATTTTAGGACCAGTTTCTCCCCAGTTTATTCATTTCTGCAACAGAGACAGTTGGATTTTTTTGTTTTGTTTTACAGAATTGCACTGAATCTGTAGATCAATTTGGTGAGTACTGTTATCTTAATAAAAGTCTTCCAAAATCACCTTAATAAAATTTTCTTCCAATCTATGAACACAGGATGTCTCTGCAATTATTTGTCTTATTTAATCTCTTTCAACAATGTATTGTAGTTTTCAGTATACAAGTCATGCACTTCTGTTTAATTTATTCCTATTTCATTCAAACAAATTAGAATTTTTAAAATATTATCTTCAGATTGTCTAGTGTATAGAAATGCAACTGATTTTTGTGTCCTGATTTTGTATACTGCAAACTTGCCAAACTCCTTTACTAACTCGAACCCTATCCTTAGTAATGTATGGGTTCCTCAGGCTTTTTTTATACACAAATATTTTTACTTCTTCCTTTTCAATGTGGATGCTTCAATTTCATTTTCTTGTTTAAATCTCCTGTACAATGTTGAATAGAATCAGTGAGGAAACATCCTTGATTTGTTCTTGATCTTCGGGGGAAAGTTTTTAAGTGTTTCACTATTAAGTATGATGTTAGCTGTGGTCACCAAGGATTCTAATCAGTAGTCTGAAGAGGTACAAGACTGGAAGCATAGACATGCAGGTTAATAGTGGAGATCTATGTTCTCTGAATTATAAATCAAGGCCAGTTTTATTATCACTATGTCCCTAGTGTCTGCTAGGTTTTTCAGTAGAGTGTCTCTCTATACTCTAGATTCTGTGCAAAGAAGAGATGCTTCCAGCCTCCTCTTTCCAGCGAGATCACTTTTTTCCCAGCTCTCCACCACCACCAGGACAAGTAAGATGCTACTTCCTAATTCCAGTCACTAAGATAACAGTTCTCCAAGAAAATTTTACTGACCTCTTTGCTGTCACATCATCAGGAACTATAGAAGAGAATAATGCCTAGTGGCCCCAAATCTCAGGACTTTTCCCATTGTGCCTCGCCTGCCCATTAACCTCACAGAGTATGAGAATTTCAAGCCTCCCAAGTCTCTCATTTATCCTGCCCAGCATTCCATAATTCCATGGCCCCCAACACCCTGTTACTATGTCTCTGGTCTTTTTCTCCACAACCCTGATCTGCTATTTGAAGTTCCCCTCATCCTCTTGTATAACAGAAACCTGGCTGACCTGTAATGAGCCCACGTCTGCAGGCCTCTCAATTAAAAGCTATTTTTCTTTCTGACACCCCTGAGGTATTGCTTATCTATTGCTGGCAACAAATTCCCACAACCTTAGCAGTTTAAACTGACACAAGTTTACTAGCTTACAGTTCTGTAGGTGAGAACTCCTTTTCTCCATGACTGGTTCCTTTTTCTCACTCAAATATCAGTTTCAACATCACTTTCTAATAAAGCCACCCTGCTGCCCCCAATCATTCCATCTTCAGTCTCTCAGTGACTATTACACTAACCCTATTTTAATTCCCCACATAGCTTTACCACTGTCTGAGTTTTAACTTGTAAGTTTATATATATACATATATATATAATATGCTCTCCATTAAAATAGTTATTGGAATCTTTCTTCTCCTTTTATCAGGTAACTTTACCAAACTTTATTATTGTAACTAGTAGTGTTTTCAGTTGATTTTAGGTAAATAATCTGACATTTGAAAAAAAATGATAATTTTGTGATCTCCTTTATGGTACCTTTTTTAAAAACTTTATTTTGTTGGCTAAAACTTCAATGACACCATGGAACAAATAGCAGTGGGAGTAGGCATCTGCATCATTATTTTTTACTATTTGATTCATAGCTCTAGTTTGACCATTTAGTATGATGTTTGCTATAGACATGATACAAACTCTTTACCATGTAAAGAGTGTTTAAATTTTTAACATTGTTTGCTAATATTTTCATCACCAAGGAAGTTTGAATTTATTAGTTTTTAGCATCTATTTATATTTTCTTCTCCTTTAGTATATTAATGTGCTAAGTGTAGAATTTTATTTGTAGGTATTCACAGGTAATCTATCCCTGCAATTCTTTGATAAACTGACTTAAGAATTGTTAATTATCATTCTAAGAAGCTATTGTGCTTAATTTGTTAAGAGTTTGGTGTATTTTCACATCTTTATTCCTATGGAAGATTAATTTGTGGTTGCTTTGTTTGCTCTTTCGTCCTAATTGGCCATCAATGGCATGTTAACTCATCAAAATGAATACAGTGTTTCATGAAACTGATAAGAAAACTCTAACTTTGGATCAAGTTTAGTAACATTGTAATTATCTCTTTCTTAAGGATTTGATAAAAGTCTCCCAATTAACTATCCCAGTCTAGTAAAAAATGGCATTTAACTTTTTTTCTCCAGAATTATATCCTTCCATATCTTTCAGAATGCTCTCCAAACCATATGCTGGTTTCTTGCTTGAGCAAATTGCAAAGTGGGGTTTCTTAGTTCAATCTACCCCAAAATAAGGAAGAAGCTGACAGAGCTGATGAAAAGGTAAGATCTGGTGAGTCCACTTCAAGCTGTATGATTCTCTTTATCACTTCTACAGATTCATCTAAATGAGTAAGTGCAAGATTATATACAACATCTGCTGTTTTCTTTCCTTGGCCTTTGAGTCCAAAGGCAGAGACTGGATATGGATTAAAAGCTACTTACTCTCCGTGTAGACTCCTGGTCTCTGATATTTGTCAACTCCCCACCATTCAGCTATACAAAGTGTCAGAGGTCTGAGGAATTAACTCCATTGACACTTTCCCACCAATCAAAATGCTTTCTTTGACCTATTTCTTTTTAAGATTTTTATATCATGTTCTTTTCAAATTGCTCTTAACTAAGCAAATATCACTTCTGAAGTACATGGCTTATTGCTTTATGATTTCTTTTCTAATTATGAGCAACATGGACCTTAAGAAGAAATTGATCCTAGTGTCTAATATTGCCACCATAAAGTGGTTCAGAGGAACTATTAATTGGTGTAGATCAAATAATTTCACATAGCACAACACAATACTTATGTCACTCTGGTTTACATTTCACAAGTAATTAATCTTGAAAAACAACCAGCGGTTGTCCTGCTCAAACCCAGCCTTCAGGATGTTTTAATGAGTTATGACTATGGTGGATATGTGGTTGCACCTGCTTTAATAATTTTTCCAGACTAAAATTTATATGGTCATGCTATACGAAATAGAATGTATTCTGGCCTGGAGAATTCCATGGACTGTATAGTACATGGGGTCACAATGAGTCAGATACAACTGAGAGACTTTCATTTTCACTTTTCATAATGAAAAGTAATTTCAAAAACATATTTACATATAACTGAATCACTTTGCCGTACATCCGAAACACAACATTATAAATTAACTATAGTACATATAGTACATTCTCTGGCTCATAGAAAAAGCAAGAGAATTCCAGAAAAACATCTGCTTCTGCTTCATTGACTACACTAAAGCCTTTCACTGTGTGGATTACAACAAACTGTGGAAAATTCTTCAAGAGATGGGAATACCAGGCAACCCTGACCTGCCATTTGAGAAATCTGTATGCAGGTCAAGAAGCAACAGTTAGAATGAGACATGGAACAACAAACTTGTTCCAAACTGGGAAAGGAGTACGTCAAGGCTGTATACTGTCACCCTGCTTATTTAACTTATATGCAGAGTACACCATGCAAAATGCCAGGCTAGATGAAGCAGAAGCTGGAATCAAGGTTACCAGGAGAACTATCAATAACCTCAGGTATGCAGATGACACCACCTTATGGCAGAAAGTGAAGAGGAACTAAACAGTCTCTTGATGAAAGTGAAAGAGGAGAGTGAAAAAGCTGGCTTAAAACTCAACATTCAAAAAACTAAGATCGTGGTATCTGATCCCATCACTTCATGGCAAATAGATGGGGAAACAATAGAAACAGTGACAGACTTTATTTTCTTGGGCTCCAAAATCACTGCAGATGGTGACTGTAGCCATGAAATTAAAAGGGCCTTGCTCCTTGGAAGAAAAGCTATGACCAACCTAGACAGCGTATTAGAAAGCAGAGACATTACTTTGCCAACAAATGTTCATACAGTCAAAGCTATGGTTTTTCCAGTAATCATGTATGGATGTGAGAGCTGGACCATAAAGAAAGCTGAGTGACAAAAATTGATGCTTTTGAACTGTGGTGTTGGAGAAGACTCTTGAGAGTACTTTGAACTGCAAGGAGATCAAACCAGTCAATCCTCAAGGAAATCAGTCCTGAATATTCATTGGAAAGACTGATGCTGAAGCTGAAAACTCCAACACTCTGGCCACTTGATGCGAAGAACTGACTCATTGGAAAAGATCCTGACCCTGGGAAAGATTAAACGTGGGAGGAGAAGGAGACGACAGAGGATGAGATGGTTGGATGGCATCACCAACTGGATAGATGTGAATTTGAGCAAACTTTGGGAGTTGGTGATGGACAGGGAAGCCTGGCGTGCTGCAGCCCATGGGGTCACAAAGAGTCAGACATGACTGAGTGACTGAACTGAACTGATAGTGCATAAGAAAAAAATAAATAAAATCTTAAAAGTAGCCAGTGAAAAATGACACATAACATACAACAGTATAGCAATTTGAATTATCAGTAACTTCTATATGTAATTAACAGAGTTCAAAGATAATAAAACATCTTCAAAATACTGAAAGAAAAAAAATAGCTACCAACCCAAAATTCCATATTCAGAGAAAATATTTGTCAAAAATGAAAGCAAAGTTTAGATATTTTCAGATAATGAAAAATAGAAAGAATGCCTTGCCAGCTCACCTGCACTATTAAAAAAAAAAAAATGCTAAAGGGAAATTATAGCAGATGAAAACCTGGATCTTCAGGAAGGAAAGAAAAACAGAGATAGTAAATGTATGTTTTAATTTAAAAAGATTCTATTCTTCTAGATGTTTTAAAATAAAATGTATAACACTGTGTTCAGATACAGTGACACAGTTTACAACAAATGGAGATGTAATACTTATAATAAATGTATCATAAACAATAGGAGAGTAAGTGGAACTCTACAGTTGCAAATTTTACATAAGTGGTACAATAAAAATTATAATAATAATAAGCATACTATGAAAAGTTAAAATGTATAATTTCTAAATCCACTCCTAAAATGGCAAAGAGATATAGTTATAAAGTTAATAGATAAATTTAAGAGGATTTAAAATATTCAAATAATCCACAAGGTGGCAAGGTAGAAGAAACACAGGAACTGCCTGCAAAGGGACAAACAAATAAGAAGACAGAAGTATATCAACTATATTGATAATTAAGTATCAATGAAGTAAGCATTTAATTAAAAGGCATAGTTTATCAGAACTGATTGAAGACCAAAACCCAACTATATGACCTCTACAACATTTTTATTTATTTATTTATTTTTAAATTTTATTTAATTTTTAAACTTTACATAATTATATTAGTTTTGCCAAATATCAAAATGAATCCACCACAGGTATACATGTGTTATACATGTACATATCTGGTCCCATCACTTCATGGGAAATAGATGGGGAAACAGTGGAAACAGTGGCAGACTTTATTTTTCTGGGCTCCAAAATCACTGCAGATGGTGACTGCAGCCATGAAATTAAAAGACGCTTACTCCTTGGAAGGAAAGTTATGACCAACCTGGATAGCATATTCAAAAGCAGAGACGTTACTTTGCCAACAAAGGTTCGTCTAGTCAAGGCTATGGTTTTTCCAGTGGTCATGTATGGATATGAGAGTTGGACTGTGAAGAAAGCTGAGCACAGAAGAATTGATGCTTTTGAACTGTGGTGTTGGAGAAGACTCCTGAGAGTCCCTTGGACTGCAAGGAGATCCAACCAGTCCATTCTAAAGGAGATCAGTCCTGGGTGTTCTTTGGAAGGAATGATGCTAAAGCTGAAACTCCAGTACTTTGGCCACCTCATGCGAAGAGTTGACTCATTGGAAAAGACTCTGATGCTGGGAGGGATTGGGGGCAGGAGGAGAAGGGGACGACAGAGGATGAGACGGCTGGATGGCATCACCAACTCGATGGATGTGAGTTTGAGTGAACTCCGGGAGCTGGTGATGGACAGGGAGGCCTGGCATACTGCAATTCATGGGGTCGCCAAAGAGTCGGACACGACTGAGTGACTGAACTGAACTGATGTACAATCCATAAGCACATGGCTGAAGTAGGTACGCTGATATAACAAAAAGTATACTTCAAGGAAAAAAAGATATTACCAGAGATAAGGCCATTTCACAATGTAATATGATCACTTCATCAGGAAGACAAATAATCAGAAAAGTCTATGTACCTAGCAGCAGAGTTTCAAAATTTATGAAGCAAGAATGGCCAGAAATAATAAATTAAAAATTCAGTAAAAGCACAGATGATTTCAACAACACCATCAATCATCCTGACATAATTGATATTTATAAAACACTTACCCCCGAAAGTGCTGAATACATATTCTTTTCACATATACAAAGGACTGTAACCAAGATAGACCATATCATGGGCTATGAATTAAGTGTTGACAATTGTGAAAGGCATGAAATCATATTTAGTATGATCTCTGATGACAAAAAATTAAAAGGGAAATCGGATTCATTTTGATATTTGGCAAAACTAATACAATTATGTAAAGTTTAAAAATAAAATAAAATTAAAAAAAAAAATAAATAAAAACCAAATTAAACATTTACATAAAATGAATAAATATCTTGAAAAAACAACTTACCAAATCTGACACAAAAGGAAATTAAAAAATCTGAAGGCCCTATATATAAATGAATTTGATGTCAAATAGTCAAAGAAAAAATAACACCAATCTAATAAAATTTATTCCAAATATAGAGAAGGGAACACTTCCTAAATAATTTTTGAGACCAACCTGTAATACTTATTTGGAATAACTTCTGACAAAGCAGCAATGAAATTTTAAATAACATATTAATTTCCCTCACAAACCAGACACAACATTTCTTAACCAAATAAAAGCAAACTGAATCTGTAGTATATAGAAAAGACAATGCATCAAGAGCAAGCAGGGTTCCCCAGGAATGTAAGGCTGGTTTAACTTTCAAAAATCAATCACATAATTCACCACTTTGAACTGTAATGTTTCAATTAACAAAGAAAAGCCATTTGACATAATTCAATAATCACCGATTATAAAACCTCTTAGCAAATAGAACAGAAGGGAATTTCCTCAATCTAACAAAGGGTATTTACAAAAAGCCTCAGTAAACATTATTTCTAGTGATTTAAAAAGATGAGTAGGCAAGTCACAGACTAGAAGGAAACATCTTCAGAACACACAGTTGCCAATATACTGATACCAGGATTTAGAAAATACTCCATTAAGTCCATTAAAAAAAGACAATGCCCCAAAATAGGCAAAAGACCTGAAATGATACTTCACAAAAGAAAATATGCACAGCAAAATAAGCACCAGAAAAAGTTCTCAACATCAGTAGGCAATAAAAACTATAACAAAATACATGCTACTAAAACCCACAAGAATGGTTAAAATTAAGACTGCGAACACTTAATTGAGCATGTGAAGTATCCAGAACATTCATGCATAGTTTGTGGGAGTGCAAAATGGTCTAACCACGTAGAAATCTGGAAATTTCACTTTAGAAACCACTGGAAATGTCTTCTAAAACTAAAGACCAATTCACTCTATGACTCAGCCTTTCCAATTCCAGATATTTTCTCATGAGAAAGTGCAGGTGTCAGCCTCTATAGCCACCGCCTACTTCCATGGTGAGCCCTGAAGGAGCTCAGGACGGAGACATACAGGCTGCCTGAAGCCACCAAGGTGTCAGCCACCGCAGCAGTCTCCAAAGGTGGGCCCCGCGTCCTGGCTCCCCCTTACGTCTTCAGAGCAGTCTGCAGAGCCTTCTGAGAGGCTGCCTCTCAGGCTTGAGTTCTGAGAAGGTTCTCAGAATAAAACATAATTTCTCCACTTTTAGGTTGTGCTTTTCTTTTTTCAGCTGACAGATATTTACAGCCAGAATCTAGAAAGAGACCATGTGTCCATCAACAGAAATGTATAAACAAATTGAGGTATATGCATACAATGGATTACAACTCAGCAGTAAAAAGGAACTAAAATACTGATTCGTGACACAGAACGGATGAATCTCAAAAATATTATGTCAAGTAAAAGAAGCTTTACACAAAATAATACATACTGCATGATTCCACAAGGAAGACAGGCAAAACTACATCAAGGTGGAAAGGATCAGAGAAGTGGTTGCTCCAAATAGGTAGTATCAACTGACATTAAGTTTAATTAAACCGATTTTACCATGAAGAGTGCCCATGAGAATATCTTGTTTCTATCATCATTTTTAAAGGTATGCAACTGCAAATTGTAAAATGTTTATTAATCTGATAGTAACATTTTAATTTACATTTCTTTAAAGTCAAGAGTTTTCACATCTTTACAAATGTTTATGGGCCATTTCTGTTTTTGTGTTTACCTTTTGTGGTTACCTTTTCATATTATTTTTAAAATTTATTTATTTATTTTAATTGGAGGCTAATTACTTTACAATATTGTAGTGGTTTTTGCCATACATTGACATGAACCAGCCATGGGTGTACATGTGTCCCCCATCCTGAACCCCCCTCCCACCTCTCTCCCCATCCCATCCCTCTGGGTTGTCCCAGTACACTGGCTTTGAGTGCCCTGCTTCATGCATTGAACTTGGACTGGTGATCATTTCACATATGGTAATATAGATGTTTCAATGTAGTTACTTTTTCATATTCTTTATAGCTCAGCTGGTAAAGAATCTGCCTGCAATGCAGAAGACCCCAGTTTAACTCCTGGGTCAGAAAGATCCGCTGGAGAAGGGATAGACAGACTACTCACTCCAGTATTCCTGGGCTTCCCTTGGGGCTCAGATGATAAAGAATCCGCCTGTAATGTGGGAGATCTGGGTTCGATCCCTGGTTCTGGAAGACCTCCTGGAGAAGGGAAAGACTACCCACTCCAGCATTCTGGCCTGGAGAATCCCATGGACTGTATAGTACATGGAGTTACAAAGAGTCAGACACAACTGAGGGACTTTCATATTCTTTAGAATGTTTCCTATTGCTTTTTTGTTTTATTTCTTATTGGATTGTAAGAGTTATTTTATATGTTAAGAGATGTATCTATATCTGTCATTTTTGTTACAAATTATTTTTTCTCCTAGGTTGTTTTGTCTTTTGACTTATGATGGATATACACTCTAGTACTATGAAGATTAATATGAGAAGATGACAAGCTAACTGGATAAAAAAGCAACCTTACAAGGTTCACTAGGCTTCATTTACACTGGAAATAATTTGTCTGTATTTAAAATGAAAAAATAAGACACTGACAAAATTTTTAAAAAAAGGAATAGTGGTTGCTTTTGAAGGGGTAGGAAGGGCAAGACGGAGAAACTTTCAGGGTTGATAGTAAAGTTCACTATCTTAACAGAGACTGGGTTACACATATAGAAGTATGTATCAAAATTTATCAGATGGTACACATAAGATTTATACGTTCCATTCATGTATAAATTTTACCAAAAAAGAAAGAAAAACAGTAAACAAGTATCAAGTACTTGTAAACAAGTAAAACAGTAAACAAGTATTTATGATGTGCATGCTGAAGTATCTAGGGTGAAACATATGGATGTCTACAACTGATTTTGAAACATGTCAAAAACAAAAATATTTACAAATGGACAGAGGAATGGATTAATCAACAGACACATGATAAAGCAAGTATAGGAAAACATTAATGATT
>NW_011495030.1:6645021-6657498 GCF_000754665.1 Bison bison bison
CATTAATGATTTATTCTGGGTTTTGTATAAACAAATTTAACAATATAAAATTTTCATTAAAATATTTGGGGAAAAGAGGAAATTTGATTGTACTTCTTGAAATTTAGGTGAACATATTTGAAAGCAGTATTATTTTTAAAAATGGAGGATTTGTGGCCATAATGACTATTTTTCTAAAGTTAAGGCATATTATTCTGAGTATAACCTAAAACGTGTAATTTGAAATAACTGTGCTTATACTACCTATTTTTATTAAAGCTATATCAAAATACCTAATCTATATCTACAGATAGAATGTAATTTTGAAAGGCATATTTTGAAAGCCAATTATGAATTGGTTTTGAATAACTGTCTTCCAAAGATGTAATTATTTACTTCAAACTTTTTTCATATCTGTATGTGTCAAGTTCTAATCATCTGGGAAACTTAATGGCTTTCTATTTTTAATTGTTTTGAATAAAGCAATCCTTTTTTTATTCCAGTGTTTTCTGCATAGGGAAGCAAAGAAAATAAGTTTAAATCATAATAGTTGTGTTAAACTAGAATTTCTAAGTGACAATTCTTATTTCTAGTAATTCTACCGAAAAAGAAAAATTTCTACCTTTAGGTTTTTACATATGACAGATTATTAATATATTTGAATTATTTTAGGTAGGTATATGAGAATATGGGTGTCTTCAGTGGCTCAGTGGTAAACCACCTGCAAAGCAGGAGATGCGAAGACATGGGTTCAACCCCTAGGTCAGGAAAATCCACTGAAAAAGGAAACAGCAACCTACTCCCATATTTTTGCCTGTACAATTCCATGGACAGAGGAGCCTGGTGGGCCAAAGTCCATGGGGTCACAAAGAGTTGGACATGACTGAGCACATAGAATGAGAACTCCCTGTGGCTCCTTAAGATATTAATATAACCTGTAGGTTGTTAGAACTGATAGTATAAAACAAGGAAGACAAGATACATGGCAATTCACTCATTAATACAGATCATAATAATCCATTAAGGCACTCTGTCCCATCCAGCCCAGGGCAGTTATGGAATCCTTCTCAACACCATGTCTAGGAGGCATTACTAACTGGTCAGAGCTGACCTAGAAGAAACTTAGTGAACTTGGCCCTTGCCCATCTGTCTTTAGGTCATGGAAGTGGTGATGTATTAGTCACTTTACTGTTAACTACAAACATGACTTGATAGTTATATAACTGAGCTCTGTTGACTGTGGAGGATTCTCTATGGAAACAGTCTGAATTGTTAAAGAATTTTCAAACTATGTAGCTGAAAATTCTCTCATGGTAGAAGCAAAATAATTCTCATCTTTTTAGCAAAACCAATTTGTACAGCATTGAAAGCAATATTAACCAAGAGTCAAAATCTGAAGACACTGGTAAGTATCATATTTCATTTAGTAACTTATATTCTATCTCATTTCCAAAAGGTTTTGAAGGTCCTCAGGAAATAAATAGCACAAGAGATTTATTAGCTCATTTGTTTTCTTTTGTGTGGTTTTTAAAGATTGCAGAATCAAGATGTGAAGGAAACATGTTGCCTGCCTTATCAGTAAACAAAGGATATTGAGGCCATGGAACCAGCAGCCCCTGCAGCCACCCCTAACTGTGCCACCCTGAGGGGATTCGGGATGGAGAAAAGCAGGATAGTGGTCCTAACTCGTTAAGGTGTGAATCAAAGGAAGGATTTCAATGAGCTCAGAATCTTGCATCATCCCATACACAGAAAAGCACTAAACTCATTAACTTAAGATGTCTGATTTTCTTTAATTAATGGTATCTTTTGATGTTCGGACTACCTGGTCTTTGTTGCAAAAACTCCGGTATATCCTGGCTTCTCCCTTACCTCTGCAGAGCAGTCCCTCAGAGATATCTGAGAGCCTGTCTTCCAGGCTTAAGTGCTCAGTTTCGTCTGCCAAATAAAATATCATTCTCAACTTTTAGGTTGTGCACTTTTTTCAAACAAAGGTATTTTAACTCAATTTGCTTCTATAAAAACCTACAGGCTGGAGTGACTGTGACAAAAGGGCAATAGGTGATCTCTGACTCTGTTTAAAATAGACCAGGACTAATTAAACATGAGAAACAATGACATTATTTGAGCTCCTGAGTCCTGCTATGCCCGAAGCAAATTCATTCTTGAAATTTTGTTATATTAGTCTCTTTATTTATTGTAGTTTAAGATGTGATTTCAACACCTGCAACAAAAAGATTCCCCAGGAAAAAATCATTCTAATAAAAATACATATATAGCTTGATAAAAAAGGGAATAAAGAACAACACTGAGGGAGCAAAAATAACATCTAAACATGCATGGAGAATTACATGTATCATAAGGTGTTCTAATTGCTTTATATGTGGTATTCATGTAATTCTCACAATGATTAAAATGTTACTATTATCTCCCTTATATAGATAAGGATATTAAAATGCAAAAAAAATTGAGAGATTAACCCACCCCAGTCACAAAGTTAGCAAACGAGGGCACTAGGGGTTGAACTCAAGCTGATTTGCTTCAAAACCATCCCTTAATTAATAGGTTAATCCACTTCTCTGCTTGAAGGTGGAGTAAATACACAGAAACACATCCTTTAGTCACATACACTTGCTAGAAATGGGCTGTCAATTTGTTTTAGACTTTCTCATCTGGCTAACAGGTTACACAAAGAGATAAATATAATCAGATACTGGTTCACAATGTCCAGAATACAAATATGTATCAATTACTCATAGATATCAGAGATACCATAGCTCAGTTGGTAAAGAATCTGCCTGCAATGCAGGAGACCTGGGTTTGGTTCCTGGGTTGGGAAGATCCCCTGGAGAAAGAAATGGCAACCCACTCCAGTATTCTTGTCTGGAGAATCCCAGGAACAGAGGAGCCTGGCGGGCTACAGTCCATGGGGTCACAATAGTTGGACATGACTTAGTGACTAAACCACCACCATCATCAGAGATACCTAAGAAATTCCTTCTCTGAATTTTGAGAACAGAGTGATTTGCTGGACAACACTCTCAACTGATAAGAAATACCAGGCTAAATTTCATATAGCTTCTACTTATATTTCAACTTGAGAATTTCCGGACAAATTGTAAATAAATCAAGTTACTCTTCTAGAGAGCACAAGTAATGCTCTCCAGTCATAAACAGCCTAGTTTTATCAAAGATAAAACTTAGTATATCTATAGGAAGGGGTGAATTTGATTGTTTCAGACACGACCCTCCATGTATATTATTTTAAATTGTTGACTCGTTGACTTTTGTGAACTCCGGACAGCAGATGGTTATGTTATAGTCTCTCTCAAGAAACTACAATGCCCAATTTCCCTCTTTCCCCCCAGATGGAAGATTTACATTGTTTTGATATTAAAAATTGAGGAGCTAAATCAAGTATCCTTGTCCCCAAAATAAGACAGTCCACTTCAAATGGGATGGGTCAAAATAGTTGATGGAAGATCACTGGATAAAGCTAACATATATCAGGAAAAAAGCTTTGGATCTGTTCTAATCCAAAGATGGGGGAAAGAGTGACACTCCAATGCTTCAAAGACAGCGTGGCTGTGCTAGATTTTTTTTTTCCCCCCTGGAAATTGTCAAAATTGGCATTATTGATTTTAAGTAATGCAACATCCTCATGAACCCTCTAAGATGAACCAGTTGCAAAACTAACCCCTAGGCAACACCCTGAGTGGACCTTTTGTATAGTTACTAGATATAAACCAATTCAACAACCTAGAATGTCTGTTAAAAATAATGACCTTATTTGAGAAGTAGTTGGTTGTGAGCCATGGTTTGTTCTGACAGTAATTAGATATCTAGCAGGACCAGCTGTCAGTTGAGTTTAGTCCTAATTTGTGACAGTAAAATCATCTCTCTTATATTTTCCTTATCTGTCTAAGGGAATGTGATCCAAAACTGGGTTGACATCTTAAGATCAAGTTACGAATAAGAGAATAGGCCAAATTTCTCTCAACTTTACAACATAAGGAATTATTATTTTCTGTGTCAGAACATCCTTGCCTGCTCATTCTGACTTTTTTTAGGGGTATTTTTGAGCTCTATATAAACAACTTTAAAGTTTTTACTGAGGTTAAGCAAGTTAGCTGGCTCTTGTGCATAAGGTCAAAGACAGAGAAAAGAGCAATAAAAATTCTGGAAAAGTTATACAGAGAATCCTGACAGATTTATCTATAAGGTTATAAAGAATATTTTAGTGGTCTATTTTACACTAGCTCTATCTAAATCCCACCTGCTTTCCAAAGTAGGATAATAACAGCCAACATACACTGACATATAATTTAATAGCAATGTTCTAGAGATTTGACAGTAATTATCTCATTTAATTCTAACAACCTGTTAAGTTCAGCACTATTATAATCCAAAATTATAGATGATAAAACTGAGGCATAGAACTATGACTTACTCTTCCCCAAATCACACAACTAGAGGGTGGCTAAACAAACTTAAAACCCCACCAGTCTAACTTTCAGACCATGCTCTAATCACTGTGCCATGTTATATTATTTTGGTTCATGAAGCCAACATTTGTTTTTTCAGGGAGATTTAGAATATATTTTGAATGGGATATCCAATACACTAATGGATCTACCATTTGGGGAGGAAATAGTTATTCCTCCCCAAATATAGGGCTTTCTTGGCTCAGGAAAGTAAAGAATGGCTCAGTCAGTAACGAATGAGGTTCAGTTGGTAAATAATCCACCTGCAATACAGGAGACTGCCTACAACACAGTAGACCCAGGTTCAATTCTTGGGTTGGGAAGACCCCCTAAAGAAGGAAATGGCAACCCACTCCAGTATTCTTGCCTAGGAAGTCCCATGGACAGAGAAGCCTGGCAGGCTACACTCCATGGGGTTGCAAGAGTCAGACACAACTTAGCAACTAAACCACCATATACAAATGTCCTTCTAATAAAAAAAAAAAAAAAGAAGAAGACTAGAGTACAGGCAACTACAGATTTAAAAAATAGATAAACTAGATTTCATCAAAATTAACAGCTTTGGGACATCTAAAGACAATATCAAGAGAATGAAAAGAAAACCCAAAGAATTGTAGAACCTGTTTGCAAAGCATATTTCTGATAAAGGATCAATTTCCAGAAGATAAAAAGAAGTTACAACTCAACAACAGCAAAAAAGCCAAACAGCCTAATTCAAAAATAAACAGCCTAAACAGATAATTCTCCAAAGAAGATACACAAATAGTCAAGACACAGACAAAAAGTTGTTCAACATCACTAACCATTATGGAAACGCATGTCAAAATCAAAATGAGATACTACCTCACGTCTGTTAGGATGACTACTATAAAAATAAACAATCCCTCCCTCAAAGTAACAAAAGTTAACGAGGAGCTGAAGACATTATAAACCTGTACATTGTAATGAGAGTATGAAATGATGTAGTCACTATGGAAAACAATTTAGTGGATCCTCTCAAACTTAGTCACTGATCCACCAATTTCATCCTAGATATAAATACAAAAAATAATTTACAGCAGGGACTCAAAACAAATCAAATTGTGATACATGAATAAGGGTGGAGTCAGAGGAAGGGAACTAGGGGTAGAACCAAGGGCAAGGAAAAAAATTCTGATACTACAGCATGGATGAAACCTGAGAGCGGTGAGCTACATGAGACAGACCAGACACAAAAGGACAACTGCTGTATGGTTACACGTACACGAGATACCCAGAAGAAGCATTCTCATACAGGCAGAAAGTTAGAGCAGAGGTGACCCGGACTAGGAGGAAGACAGAGTAGAGGGTTATCATTTAATGGGCATCAAGTTTCTGTCTGGGGTAACAAAAAGTTCTGGAAATGGATAGTACTGGGTTAGCCAAATGGTTTGTTCAGGTTATTCCATTACATCTTACGGAAAAACCCAAATGAATTTACCGGCCAATCTGATAGTAATAGTTTCACACACTGTGACTGAAATGGTTAAAATGCTAAATGTTATCTTACGTATATTTCACCACAATAAAAATTATTTAAATTAATAGAACCTACAATGGTTTCATCCAGGTGTTACTTCACCTGTAGAATTAAGCAGATAAATTATGAGATCAGAGCATAATTTGAAGAATTCGGAAAGTGTGACATCTTCACTGGCTGGCTTAACTACCTGTAGAAGACATTAGTTGTGCCCAAACAGAAAGGAGTTTACCTCCTACGAAGCTCAAGCTGGTCAGCGGGCCTTGGTTTATGAAGTTAATCAAAGTAAGCCCCTTAGGGTCAGGTGAGATACGGACAGCCATGATCCTCACTCTGGGGTCCATCTCCTAGGAAAGTGAATTGACATTTACAATGACTGCTGCTTAAAGATTATTACAAGAGTATCTGAAGAAGAAAAAATACTAATTTCTAAAGCACATTCTCATACAGTTTAAAAATAGACAAAGGCATTTTCATTAGCAACTGAATCCTCTCAACAATTGCAAAAGAAGGAAAAGTAAATAGTAACTTTACTGCAAGCCTTTTCTTTTTTTTAAAAAAAAGAATACAAAAAATAAAAGGGTTCATATACTAGGAAAAGTTTGACATTTCAGTGTATTGGGTTTCCTTATCAGTGTTTATCTGACCACTCATTCATTATTTCTTGCTGCTAACTGCATCAACATCCTTTATCATTCTCCAGAAAGTCATATGACATTTTTGTTCACAGTAGGTCACAATTAATTTTAACTTGAAGATTCTTTCTAGAATTTTCTAACAGTGCTAAAATTACTGAATATACTCAGCGTGTCACAAACCAAAAATGGGAACTGTTAAGTGACCAAATGTTGAGGTGCATGACAGATCTACCTATCATAGGTTGGTGGATGGTACAATCCAAGTGAATAGAGGATTCTAGAAGAGCAATTATTCAGTCACACAATTCTTGGGTAATCTTGGAATCATGCTTCTGCCCTCAACAATTAAAATGCTACAGGTGCAACAGCTTTGCATGGATTTCCAGTGGTTATTTGATGAAACACTTACATGAGTTAAACAAATCAAAGTCCTAATAAGGGGAGCAATGGAAATCCAAATGAGTAGAATCCTCTCCATATTAGACTGGATCATGAAGAGGAACTCAGTGATCATGCGCAATATATGAAATCAGAGACATGAAACAAAATAAATCAGACATACGTAAAAACGAGTACTTGAGTGAATTTCAGAATTCAGAAAAGTGCCTTCTGAATTTTGAAAAAGATTGTAGAAGCCATCTATAAAGCATGAAAAACTAATTTTGCTAAAATAAAATAATTACTACTCTCTAAGAATGAGTAAATATGCTGGGCCTACAAAATTACTTGAAAACACACAAAAAGCATAGTAAATAATGCTCTCGAATAAAAGTCACTATGATAAAACAAACTTACTGCAAGAAGAAAGTTTTAAAGTTCTTAATGAGATAAAAGAAGAAACCACCTTTTTAAAATAGACTATTACTAGAAAGGTACAGCCTAGGATAAAGAAAGCCTGTATTAAAATTACAAATACAGTACCCAATTTGGAAACTGTAATGGTTTTTGCCTTAGATTGGTATGAAATTGCTTTTGCTTTATGGTCAAAGGTAAGGAACTAATTCATTATCTCAAATTTTCTAAATAATGTCTCCTCCCACCAATAATGATGGCAATTCTTATGATGTACTAAATTCTTCTATTCTAAACACTAAATTCTATTTATGGGATATCTATAATACTACATACAAATCTACTATCCAATCTTGTGCCAGTACAACTCAATTTTAATTCTTGGAGTTTTACAACACAGTTTCATATCTGATAGCGGATGTTTTTATTTTTTTCGAAACATCTTTTAAACTGTTTTTATTATTCTTCCATATGACTTTTTAGAATAATTTTGTTAAGTTAAATTGAATTTCTAGCAAGTTCAGCTGAGGTTTTATTAAAATTGGATTAAATGTATCTATTAATTCTGAAACTAAAATATATACTAAGTGGAAAAAGAATCTAGAAGGAAAGACCTAAGAATATTAACAATGATTATCTTCAAGTGATGGAATTATGAATCATTCTAAATTTCTTCATACTTTTATAGTTCTCAAAGTTTCCACAATAGAAATTATCACAGTTATAACCAAGGATTGCTTATATATAACAGTATAGTAAATCACAGACTTGACATTGCATATAATTCAATCATAGAAATGCATGACTTATTTCTAAGATGCTTCTGGAACTCAAGTAAAAATGACAGATATCATGATAAATAATGATTAGGTGAATTGTAGGGACACAAAATATTATATTCATCTCCTTATACTCCATAGGAGTCAAATGTTATTATATTTTCTTTATCTTTAATAATTAATAAATTCAGATTTAAGAACACATCTTAAAATCATAAGGATAATAAGTTTGGAAAGAAAGAGGAAGCATACTTTTCCAAACACCTGAAGATGGAGTAGCATTAATTAACTCTACCATTTGCTGAGTATGTGCAATGCACCATTTAATTTTCAGATAATTGGAGTTACTATCCCCCATTACAACTATGTGGAAAACAACAGCAAACCACAAAAATTAAAGGATTCGGATCTCAGTTGTGCCAGTCTGATTCCACAGTATGTTTTTTACCCTCCGTATACACTTCCTCTCACAATAACACCTGACAGTGTTCCACAGTAATACCCAGGCACCAGGCAGTACTAGTAGGAAGAGAACCTGCCTGCAACACAGGAAATGTGTAGAGACGTGGGTTTGATTCCTGAGTTGGAATACCCCCTGGAGCAGGGCATGGCAACCCACTCCAGTATTCTTGCCCAGAGAATCTCATGGACAGAGGAACCTGTTAAGACTACAGTCCACAGGGTCACAAAGAGCTGAGCACGACTGAAGCGATTTAACATGCATGCACACGTGCACAGAAAATGAGGTACTTACGTCTACTTCTGCAATATCCACTCTCTCCCTTTGATCAGTCTGTTGATTACAGTTGAGAGTATATTTTAATACTAGCATTAACAATAATGAATTTTTCCAATATGAAACACAGGATATTCCCTCATTTATACAAGTTTTTCATGGCTCCCAGTCAAGTTTTAACGTATCTTTATGTAAATTACTAGATTTTTTTTTAAGCCCATTCCTATTTATATTTGCAAAAACTGTCCTAACAGAATTTATTCCATTATAGGCTGTATTATACTTCAGCTCCTCTGTGGTCATGTGAACTATTTCTGTATATTTGTTTTGAATCTGGCCACAACTCAGGATAATTCTAATTTTTCAATTGATTCTCCTTAATTTTTAAAGGTACATAGCTACAGCATTTACAGATTTTCTCTCCTTTTTCTGTTATTTTTACACTTCTCACTGAACTACTTAGAATTTTCCAGACTAACAACTGTTTAGCAGGTGACATAGTCCTGGTCCAGACTACAAAAGGAAAAGTGCTGGTTCGGGCTAAAAGGAAAGCCAGAACTAATTTTCACCCAGTCCGACTGGTATGGCCTTACATGCTGGAAAAGAGTTGCTGTCCTGACAACCCCTAGATACCCACCCAGAAAAGTTAATGCTTCACATAGTAAAAGCCTTTAAAGACTCCTCCAGCTCAAAGGCTCCTGGCCATCCTGTCTGGTAGTACCTACAATCTGCTTATTGTTGTTCAGTCACTCAGTCCTGTCCAACTCTTTGCGACCCCATGGACTGCAGCACACCAGGCTCCTCCATCCTTCACTATCTCCTGGAGTTTGCTCAAACTCACATCCATTAAGTCGGTGATGTCATCCATCTGTATCTCCTATACCAATATTATAAAACAGAATGTTGAGTGATCTGTACCCTTAAAGATATTAAAAATCCTTCTTTTCCTGAGTTTAATAGCAGAAAATTATGTTAGATATTTAATACAATACCATAGAGTTACTTGGGATGACATTTAGAAATAATCTTTTTTAGCACAGAAAACTGCTACACTATAACCAATGAAAAACCAGAGCACCAATTTTACATAGGTTGTAAAAATAAATATATAAAAAATATGTACTTAGAACCAAGAAACTTAGAAAAACAGAGTATTAGTGATGATTTTCTTATAAGAAAGCTTTGTTTTCTTTTGTCTTCCATCTTTGTATGGTTTCCTTTTTTTCTACACTGATGGAAAAAGCCTTAATGTTAAAAAATGAATATAACTCAGTGCCCTCAAAAACAAGTTATAACCAACCTAGATAGCATATTAAAAAGCAGAGACATTACTTTGCCAACAAAGGTTCATCTAGTCAAGGCTATGGTTTTTCCAGTGGTTATGTATGAATGTGAGAGTTGGACTGTGAAGAAAGCTGAGCACAGAAGAATTGACGCTTTTGAACTGTGGTGTTGGAGAAGGCTCTTGAGAGTCCCTTGGACTGCAAGGAGATCCAACCAGTCCATTCTGAAGGAGATCAGCCTTGGGATTTCTTTGGAAGGAATGATGCTAAAGCTGAAACTCCAGTACTTTGGCCACCTCATGAGAAGAGTTGACTCACTGGAAAAGGCTCTGATGCTGGGAGGGGTTGGGGGCGGAGGAGAAGGGGACGACAGAGGATGAGATGGCTGGATGGCATCACTGACTCGATGGACGTGAGTTTGAGTGAACTCCGGGAGTTGGCGATGGACAGGGAGGCCTGGCGTGCTTCGATTCATGGGGTTGCAAAGAGTTGGACACGACTGAGTGACTGAACTGAACTGAACTGAAGGTTAAATTAATGACCGAACTATATATATATATATATATATAAGTGCAAGAAATCAGCATAAACTGAACTATAGATGCGTAGCAGGAGGGAGATACTGGTCAAAGTACACAGTGAAAATTATTTATAGTCTTACCATTTCTGATAAGAATTTCAGGCTGTTTATAAGATTTTTATGAGGGCAAAAAGGGAAAACTTAAGACTAACCTTCTTGGAGAAAACAGGTGAAATTGGTAAGGAAAAGTCAGGACATTTTAATGATGTGCTATTTTATTGTGTTTCTGTAAATACCAGCAACTTTAAGAACTATGGAGAGATCTGAGTCAAGGCAATGTTAAATACTGACAGTATTCTCAAAGGAGAAATTGTGCTGCACCATTGAAACAAACCAGCATTGATACTTGACATCACTTGAGTTCACTTGCTTTCCTCCCTCCTTAGAAAGGCTGAAAAACAATGAGTAATGAATCCTTTTCTCTCACTATTTATCTCTAAGCACTCATGGAAAGAAAGACTTCAGGGTTCAGATCTGCTTTCAGAAATAACAAAGGAAAGGAACTAGGCAGAGCATTCCGATCCACAGAATCACAAAACATTACTGAGAGACATCAGTGGCCATGCGTTCCATAGTGAAAGGCTGTGGGCCAGCCTGCACTTTATCAGTCCATGTTCTAGATGCATTAGCAATAAACTATGAAAACACCACCCCCATAACAAAAGCTCCTACAAAATAACAATCACATGTCACCTGGTGTCCATGACATTTCATCAGAGCCCAGTGTGAATTAATCTAATAAAAGTGACATGCTCTCATTGGGCTTCCCTGATGGCTCAGACAGTAAAGAATCCGCCTGCAACACGGGAGACCTGGGTTCAATCCCTGAGTTGGGAAGATCCCCTGGAGGAGGGCATGGCATCCCACTCCAGTATTCTTGCCTGGAGAATCCTCATGGATAGAGGAGCCTGGGAGGCTACCAGTCCATGCGGAAGCAAAGAGTTGGACATGACTGAGCAAATAAGCACAGCATAGCCCTCACTGCAATTTAAATTAGTACAAAAATCTCAGATACTAGACTACAAAACCATACATGTAACTGAAGAATATATTGCTATATATGTTTATAATTTCTACAAAGAACACCAAGTAGAAGTTAGCTAAGGAAGTTTGTTAAGCATTAGAAACAGTCTTTGGGTCAGTTCTTTCACTTCTCTAAGTCTCAACTTCCTTACCTAAAACATAATAATCATTATGATAATGATGAGAATAATAATAATACTAATAGCTTCCTCATGGGGTTGTTGTGAGAATTAAATAAAATATCAATGTGCAGATTTGTAATTGATGTATACATATGTTAGGTTTTTCTCTTCTCCTTGGGCATTTCATCTCTCCTTTAATGTGAAGATCATTCTGAACAAATTAATATATGCCAGCCAGTATGCTTCAAAACAAACAAGTAGAGAGTGGGCCTAAACCCAACAATCTTCCAAAACCATTTTAAATTGTTGACAAATGGTCAAGGGACCTACCCAGGAAAATAGAAGAGATGATAGCAGAACCCAGAGGGGCTGCTCCTTAACAGCCAGCTTGAACCTTCAGCGGGGATAATATGCTTAAAATTCAGATCAGATCAGATCAGATCAGTCGCTCAGTCGTGTCCGACTCTTTGCGACCCCATGAATTGCAGTATGCCAGGCCTCCCTGTCCATCACCAACTCCCGGAGTTCACTCAGACTCAAGTCCATCGAGTCAGTGATGCCAT
>NW_011495030.1:6657683-6659598 GCF_000754665.1 Bison bison bison
CTCCTTCAGAATGGACTGGTTGGATCTCCTTGCAGTCCAAGGGACTCTCAAGAGTCTTCTCCAACACCACAGTTCAAAAGCATCAATTCTTTGTGCTCAGCCTTCTTCACAGTCCAACTCTCACATCCATATATGATCACAGGAAAAACCATAGCCTTGACTAGACGAACCTTTGCTGGCAAAGTAATGTCTCTGCTTTTGAATATGCTATTTAGGTTGGTCATAACTTTCCTTCCAAGGAGTAAGCATCTTTTAATTTCATGACTGCAGTCACCATCTGCAGTGATCTTGGAGCCCAGAAAAATAAAGTCTGACACTGTTTCCACTGTTTCCCCATCTATTTCCCATGAAGTGATGGCACTGGATGCCATGATCTTTGTTTTCTGAATGTTGAGCTTCAAGCCAACTTTTTCACTCTCCACTTTCACTTTCATCAAGAGGCTTTTTAGGTCCTCTTCACTTTCTGTCATAAGGGTGGTGTCATCTGCATATCTGAGGTTATTGATATTTCTCCCGGCAATCTTGATTCCAGCTTGTGTTTCTTCCAGTTCAGCGTTTCTCATGATGTACTCTGCATATAAGTTCAATAAGCAGGGTGACAATATACAGCCTTGATGTACTCCTTTTCGTATTTGGGACCAGTCTATTGTTCCATGTCCAGTTCTAACTGTTGCTTCCTCACTTGCATACAGATTTCTCAAGAGGCAGATCAGGTGGTCTGGTATTCCCATCTCTTTCAGAATTTTCCACAGTTTATTGTGATCCACACAGTCAAAGGCTTTGGCATAGTCAATAAAAGAGAAATAGATGTTTTTCTGGAACTCTCTTGCTTTTTCAATGATCCAGCAGATGTTGGCAATTTGATCTTTGGCTCCTCTGCCTTTTCTAAAACCAGCTTGAACGTGCTTAAAATTAATGGAGGTCAAATAAGCAATACCGTTGTGTAACTGCTAATAGGAAAACAGAAAGCAGATGTATGAAACTGTAACAACAGAAAGGCTGCAAGGTGCTTCCAAATCCTTACATTGGAAGCACGGCCATAAAGAGAGTACTGCTTAATCAAAGGGTTCTAAGAAAAGTGATTTTATACCCCATGCACATGTATCTAACTAAAGACATTTAACCCCCATGAATTGAGAGACCTATTTTTCTGACTATGCCCCTGTAAAAACTTTAGTTACTTCATAAAAAACTGATACATTTACCCCATGGAAGGCTGGCCCACTAACTGTCCCAGTTAAAGACACAGAACACTGGGGAAACTGGGGAATTAGGGCTCCTGTTCTTTGTCAAGATGTTCTGCCTAGATGAAACCACCAGCATCTGTGAGTGCAGGAAACTGTGAATTTCCATAAATAACCACATTTTCATTTCACACCTCTTATAACTTTCAGATCGAAAACCTAGACTCTCCTAGGTCTCCTGTGGTTCAGCTGTTACTAGTTGTGAATCAGTCCAAACGTGGGCTACCGAATCATTCCCTTTCATAACAGTGCAGTAAACTAACTAATACATTGGAAAATTCACAGGATGTTAAAGCAGCGAGGTCCTTAGAAATTCTAGACGGACTCCCTTATCATCCGGATGAGCAAAAATGGTGGCACAGAGAGGCCCAGGCATTAGACCAAAGTCGTACAGCAGATTAATTTCTAAATGAACAGCTAACAGCAAAGAACATTTCAATACTTCAATACTAGTGGTTTTCCAAAGAATTTTTAAAGGAAAAATTTAAAAAATTTTTTAATTTCTTCATTATTTGTTATGAAATCTCACACAGACCTCCAATATATATAATAAGTCAGAGGTGCCAACTGATGGCCAAGGGAGGGACTGGCTGACCTAGCCCCTCCTTATGCCTCTTCCTATTTGCCATACCTCCTCCACCCCATCTCCAGCTCTGGCCAGCACCACATTT
>NW_011495030.1:6659698-6676124 GCF_000754665.1 Bison bison bison
CACCACATTTCTGCAAAACCCTGGGATTTAAGGAGGTGGAGTCTGAACCTTTGCATGTATCATCTTGAAACTGTTTCTGCTGAAATTCTGGGGCTCCTTAGCTGTGCCTTCACTCCTGGGCTATGTCCTCTGTGATCACTGCATGCTCCCCTGGGGCCAGAGGCACCCAGACCCACGAGCCCTGTTCCTCTTCCTTTCCTCCTTCCCCTACATGAGCTCAACTTAATTGTTTCTCCTGGTGTCTCCTCTCCTTTTAGGCCATAGCCATGGACAACTGTATTAACTTCTCTGGATGTCTAAGCAAATCTATTTTAAAATGTATCAAAGCAAAGAAAAACAGATTTTCTGGTTCAGAGTGTCACCACTGTTTTATAGTTGGCCCCTTCTTAACTTGGCAGTCTGTTGGAAAGGAAAAAAAAAAAAATGGAAATGTTCTTTTCCTGGGGTTTTCATCATTCTGCTGGTGAACTGGGTGGACTCCTTCTCCAGGGGCTTGAGAAGCCCTGGCCTCTCCAATAGGTGTATTCAAGTCAGCATGGATCATTAAGCTTTGGGAAAGTTGTGGTCTTGCAAAGCCAGGGCAAGGCATTCCAACAAAAAGCAACAGACAGAAAAAGACCACTCTCGCTTTCTAACTGCTTTTATTTTCACAAGTGGTACAAGCTCAAAGCAAACCTTCCCCTCTACCACCTGTGATGCCATAGTAGATACAGAATATAATGCCACTCCCTTTATTCTGTCTCTTCGTTCAGTGTTTCTCAACCATTACCATTTGTGAAACGAGAGCTTTAATATGTGGAATTGTCCTGTACTTTAAAGGGCACTTAGCATTATTGCCTTCACTCACTGAAAGGTCAGTTATGTCACTCCCCAATCATCGTGACAACCAAACTTGCCCCCATAGATTCTAAACACCTCGAGAAACACAGAACCACCTCTGAGAACTGGTCCCTGGTCATCGCTGCCTCCATTTTTCCCGTCCTGCTTTTCCCCAGGTCAGGAGCCCTTCTCATGTTCCCAACACATCTTTGCAGGTTTGCAGTACCATCCATCAGAGTCTATTATCATATTATCCATGCATGCATTGGTCCCCACCACTCTCCAACCCTATCTATGAATATCTTGAAGGTAGGGATCATGCCTGAACTTTCGAAATCTATTAAATGCTCAATAAATTTGCACAGAGGAAAAAAAATGGATGAAATAAGCAAATAACATATGCAGGGAATTTAGTCTATGTTAAGGAGAAGGCAATGGCACCCCACTCCAGTACTCTTGCCTGGAAAATCCCATGGACGGAGGAGCCTGGAAGGCTGCAGTCCATGGGGTCGCTGAGGGTCAGACATGACTGAGCGAGTTCACTTTCACTTTTCACTTTCACGAATTGGAGAAGGAAATGGCAACCCACTCCAATGTTCTTGCCTGGAGAATCCCAGGGACGGGGAAGCCTGGTGGGCTGCCGTCTATGGGGTCACACAGAGTCGGACACGACTAAAGTGACTTAGCATAGCATAGCATAGCATAAGGAAAAAATGTGATCATTTTTAAAAACAATTGGGAGCTTCTTCTCTTCTCAATCCTTTGATACTACCTAAAAATGTGTAATTTTGGAGATACTATGCAGAGATGTTTTTATTCTTTGGAGGAGTTTGTGTTACTAGCTTCAGCCTGCTTTTGAACCTCTTTGCTACCATTATTAGTAGGGAAAAAAATCTGATTCCACCACCAATCACAAATCCATTCAAACTAATTAAACTATCCTTGCAGTACTGCAGTCAAAAGAGTTGCTAAATGGGGAATAAAAATCCATGTTTCACCTAAACAGAATTTCAGATGCCAGGATCAGAAATAAGGGGCAGATCAGTAAAGCAAAAGGCCTCACCAGGGTTGTGATATGTAAATCACACACCTAAAATACAAGGACACAGGAAAGCATGCATAGGTCCCTTATGTATGAGGTTTCACATGCCTCAATTGATTGAACCTTCACTATTTAATCTTTCAGAGGAAGTGACACTACTATGGCCCCTGTTTTACACATCAGGAAAGACATTCATCTCCCAGAACACAAAACTCACAAGTAGCTGAGCCAGGATTCAAGCTCATCCAAGCTTAAATTCACTCACCTCCAAGCTCTGAATCACCACGTTCAACCATCTCCCACACATGTAGGGTTCCTCTCTCCCAACAATATTAAAGGCACTTAAGATATAAACTAATAAGTTGTGTTGCTGCTGCAAAGTCACACATTACCTTAAGCTTTCATGTCACTGCTCTCATATCAGGCTGCTTTCTCAAGGGGAGAAGGCAGAAGAGAAAAGATTTTTTGATACCTATCATGTTTTAGGTAGTAAGCTTTATATTGAAATTTAATGCCTGTAATAAATGTACCTGTGTTGTCAGATAAGGAAATTGAGATTCCAAGGTTAAGACACATGCCAAATTCATCATTCTCTGGGGTCACACACCTAGGGAAGACTCAAACTGGAATTCAATGCAAGTAAGGATGACTATTCCACACTATCACCTATATAATTTTTTTAAAACAAAGAAAATATTGGAAGAGCCTGGAATTTCTAAAGTATTAACACATAGAAATATTGATCAGGCAGTACACATGATATGAAAACATCACATACAACTGCCGTTTCTGTTAGGATGATCACTTAGACTGCTGGTAGAGACCAAATGATACAAGCTTTCCCCCCCTAAAAAAAGAGAGAGAGAAAGGGAGACTTGCACTAGGTAAGAAAAAAAATCTAGCAGGAGGTTTGCTGACTAATATTCTTCATCTTCAACCAAATTCTGGCCCATCAGCCCATGCTCAAGAATAATTTCCTGATTGATAATTATATTAAATTATGCAGATAGAGCTGTAGTTCTCATCCGACTCTATTTTGTGCTTTATAAAAGTCTTTTCTAATCAGTTAAGATTAGTTACAATATGTTTTGTATCAGTAATTATAAAGCGGCCATGGTATTTAGTACATTTCATTATATTTTCAAGCATCAGATTCTCAGGTTATTTAATTAGACATGCTACCGCTGGGGAGTCTGGCAATTTTTCCTAATTAACAATGACAAAAGGAGACAAAGGGAATATTGTTTCATGGTCCAAATGTATTCAAAAGCTAATATCTTCTACGAAACACTAAACTTGGACACACACCCACACACACCCACACACACAGCAGGCTCTACTTTTGCTGACCATCACAAAGCTGGCACTCAATAAAAAAATGAATTCTAAATGAAATCTTTCTTTTCCCTCTATTTGTACTTTTGATGTTATTTTAACACAACTGCACTCAAAATGATCTTTAAGGAGATGTTACAAGTTATATATGGTCACCAATGAAAATCAATAAGGCCTCTTAGTAGTTCCAATAAAACAAATTATACATAATTCTTACTTTCACAACTCAATGATGCTTGAAACGAAATCTTTTTATACTCTTTATGCAAGTATATTTTAGTAGTAGTTAGCAATGTGAAAATGAGGGTTTTATTAGCAAGATTTCTGCTACTGCACGTCCACCTTGACTTAAGGGGGCAAGCGGTACTGGATCAATGTATTCAGGTGCATAACGCGTGCTGCTTCTTAGCTTATAGAAAAGTGAGAGCTACAGGCCATTCTGTTCTTAAATAGATGTAAGAAATGGAAAAGAAAAGTATCCTTTACACACAGAGGTTTTTAACTGTAATAAAGTCTTTATAATCTCAAATTACAGTTCTGAAAGGAAAATTAGAAAAATAATCTTTTAATTTTCCTTCTCTACTTTCCAACATAACATATCTTTCCCAGGCATACTACAAAAATAAATATGGACAAGATTACAAACAAGGAAGTATCTCCACTGTCATAAAAATCAATACTATATGTATATACACACACACACAATGATATATATATACTATATACATTTTTTAAAAAATATACACCAGTGATGACATACATATAAAATACGTAAGATGTGTATCATTAGTATATATTTTATATACATGTATAAACATCTATATTGTCATTAGTATAGTTTATATATATAGGTATATACACACATCACAGGTATGTGTCTCATATATTTTTCCCATGATTTAGTGCAAATACTTCCTTGATTGTAATATAGCCCATATTTATTTTGATAATATGCCTGGGATACATATGATGATGGCTGGCAATTATCACAGTGCAATGTACCAGGCACCATTCTAAATGCTTTGCAAACTAACTCATTTAATCCTAAGGTAGGTACTAATATGATCCTTTTGCTCCTGGTGAACAAACTGAAGCACAGAGTCTTTCTCAGATCACACAGGATATAAGTGCTAGAATCATGATCTAAATCCTGGCAGACTGCATACTAAAGGCTAAAGCTACTTAGGGGTTTCCGTGGTGCCTCAGGGGTAAAGAATCGGCCTGCGGAGAAACAGACATAGAGAACAGACTTATGGACACAGGGAGAGGGGAGGAGAGGGTGAGACATATGGAGAGAGTAACAGGGAAACTTACATTACCATATGTAAAATAGCCAGTGGGAATTTGCTATATGTCTCAGAACTCAAATAGGGGCTCAGTATCAACCTAGAGGTGTGGGATAGGGAGAGAGATGGGAGGGAGGTTCAAGAAGGAAAGAACATATGTATATATATATGGCTGATTCAAGCTGAAGTTTGACAGAAAACATTCTGTAAAGAAATTATCCTTGAATTAAAAAGTAAAAAATTAAAAAAAAAAAAAAAATCTGCCGCCTGCGAATGCAGGAGAAACGAGTTTGATCACTGATCCAGTTAGATCCCACATGTCACAAAGCAATTAAGCCCATGTGCCACAACTATTGAGCCTGTGCTCTAGAGCCCAGGAACCACAACCACTGAGCCCACATACAGCAGCTACTGAAGCCCGCACACCCTAGAGCCCATACTCTGAGATGAGAGAAGCCACTGCAATGAGGAGCCCACACACCACAACAAAGAGTAGCCCAACTCACCACAACTGGAGAAAGCCCACGTGCATCAACAAAGACCTTAGTCCAACCAAAAAAAAAAAGAGTTAAAAGTTAGTCTGGCCCAGAGGACACAACACGCATGGATGCCTGCCGCTTTCCAACTTCTTCAATATGCTCCCTTTGGATCCTCACTACTGGCCACTCTGGCCTCTTTAGTGCCTTCTGTCCCCTGTGCAGTCACAGGGTCTTTGCACATCCTGCTCACTCTTGCTGGATCATTCTCCCTTCTCTTCCTTTTCAATATCAGCTCACGTGTCACTTTCCCAGAAGCAGACTTTCTGTGATCTCCGTAACTACCTACTGCCCTATTAGAGGTTCTCCTAGCACTGTTCTCCTTCTTTGGAGAACAAGATTATACTTGCCTGTATAATCAAGTGATTGACATCAGTGTCTTCCACTGACATGGAAGATTGGGAGTTGGGTCTGCCTTTGTTTATCTCCAGTATTTCTGCCAGTATCTAGTACTGTGTACTGAATGGATGTATAGAGGAATACACAGACTCCTTGCTATCATAGCCTCTGAGTAAGTTAGTCTTTCAGATGGGTTCTTCTGAATCTGAAGAATGAAATCTGTGTCTCTATAAAAGAGGGTCAAAAGGAGGCAGATGTGTCAGAGATCGAAGGGCCAGAAACAGTGCGACATGGACCTCATTCATCTACTTAGCTGGCAATCACTAAGCACGTCCCTATTGAGTATCAAGGAATGTGGACGGCATGATGAGGACAGTTTTTAAAGGAAAGAGTACTGCTATGGCTAATTAAACAAATGCAATACAACTTAAGGGCAACATATTTACAAAGGGAAGACAATGGAGGAACAAATCAAGTTCACATGGGCCACAGTTGAGAATGGTTTCAGTGGCAAAGTCTGGGAGGAGACAAGTGAGTTTTTCAGGTTGATGGAAAAGAATTACATGAACTACTATGTTCAAAGTTAGACACATATGAGGATACACAAAAGGGTTAGGAAATGTAGGAGTGCCCAGGAAAGCCGGGAGTTGGGGGACAGGAAGCGGCTAACTGGTGGTCAGATTCTGGAGGAAACCGGATGCCATGCACAGTAGTTCTGCTTCTAATGTTCAGTGAGGAAACAATAACTGTAAATGTAGGATCAACATGACATAAAACGGCAGACCATTTTCCCATGCCTAACATGTTTCTTCTCAGCATCACCAATTCTTGCCTTTCCCACCCTCGACATGTTTGGAAAGGCTCTCTGCACTCGGTCCATCACAGTTTCTGTTGCTCTCCTGGCTTCAGAGATCACCTCCATGAAGGTGACGCTCCAGACACTACTGCTAACCCTGTGCCCTTTCTGAGTTTTACACCTCACACCTCTTACTTCCATCCAGGCATTTTCATCTCTGTTTTAGGCTTCCCTTGTCCTAACATGTCAGTAGCTCCCTCTCATGACTTCCCAGCATCTATTAATATAATTTTACTCAGGATGGAAGCCTCACACTCACATCTCTCTCTCTTGCTGGACAAGTGAAGATGCTATGTTTGTGAGTATTGGAAAAATCTAACTGGTAGCAATGTAGAAATTATATGTAATTAGGAATTGGGGTGGGCACTAGAAAAGCTGTCACAGCCTTCCATCTAGTTCCCTTCACTATATGGAGCTGAAATCCAGGCCACACTCTTGTTAATCATATCTTTTGTATCTGTGCAGAGTAAGTACCTTCTTTTAACTAAACAACGGCCCTGAATATAGATCTAGCAGACAAGCAAACACAGCAGAAGATAACTCTGAAAGCACACAACAGATACGCAAGAGGAAAAATTAGGAGGATCGCTCTGCCCAGTAACACATACACTGTAGTCCCAGTGTCATCTATACTTTTGTCAACTGGAACAAAGGTCCCCTGGGCTGACTGTCTGCTTTACATCCACACCATAAAATGAAGCCTGCCAACCAATATGCCCTGCCCTCTTATGCAAAGCATACTACTAGGCATCTCACTGAAGAGCAGAGTATGTTGGGGAAATAGACGTTCACAAATACATGTCAGTATAAACTTAGGCCAGCTTATAGAATAATCAATACATAACTGCATAAGAAATACCCACCAATCCTATGCACTAATCAATCCAGTCTTTAAAAGTGCATAAAATAACATAAGCAACTAATACAAATATATACAACCAGGGAAAATCAGTGCCACAGAGGAGAATAACCAAGAGAAATAATCAGAACAACTGACACCAGAAGAATCAGATACAATTTAGTTGATAGAAGAGGGTACTTTAGAAGGTTCACTGTCCACAGGCAGATTACAAAGGATATTGCGTCTAGTGTTAGCAATGGTTGGATCTAGCTGGAGGGTATTACGTATCTACTATACCCACTTTTTAACATTCTTCTGTGTTCAGAAAAGTTTTTGAAAAGTTAACAGGCAAAAGAATATTAGTCTATAAAACAAGGACAAAGACAAGCTACTATAGTTGAGGAATGAAAAGTAAGAAAGAATTCTGAAAAGGAAGGTGGTGATGATCTGAATGAGTAAGTGACTTCCCTGGAGGTCCAGTGCCTAAGATTCTACACTCCCAATGCAAGGGGCTAGGGTTCAATTTCTTGTCAAGGAACTAGATTCCATCTGCTGCAACTAAGAGTGCTCATGTTGCAACTAAGACTCAGCACAGACAAAGAAATAACATAAATATATAGTTTTTTAAAAAGTCAAAAAAGTGAAAGCCCACCAATTACTGAGGAAGACAAATCTTTTATATTTTTAAAGATTTAGATTCATTTTTCATGAAATTTCAGAACACCAAGTATAGATAGAAGAATAAAACTAGCTTTTCCCACTAGAGAGGGGAAAAATGGATTATCTATAAAAGACTAGATCAGACTGAGAACAAATGTCTCAAAACAACACTGAATACCAGATGACTATGTGGAAATATATTCAAATGTCTGAGGGAAAACAATCTTAAAACTGAACTGTTCAGCCAGTAGACAGAAATTAATTTGGCAAAATGATGACAGTTTGGGTTATTCAAGACTCAAAAAATTCACCTCCCATGTACCTAATACCGCACACAATGTCAGTCAAAAATGACTTAAAGGTAGAAAAAAAATCCCAAAAGAAATCAAAGAAAGCAATGTCTTTGCCACTGGCACATTATTCCTTGGTTAGCAAGGATTTAGATACATAGAATTATATTGCTTTCTCTATGTTATGTCCTAACTAGTACCTGGTACTGTTTTAAGTACAATGTAGATAATCATACTACTTTATTTATTGAACTTACAGACAAAGCAAAGGAGACAGAGATACAGAACAAGAAATAAACGTTCAAAACATCAATAATGGGGAGAGATATGTGCTTAACAAAATGAGTAAGGGTTGAGTGAAAATGGTCTAAACTTCTCATCTTCCATGGCCAGAGCCAACAGTTTGAAAACCAACTGGATAACAAAGAAAGGTATATCACAGAACATCATAAACAACAAAGCATGGCTACATATCAGGCATCAACTGGACAGGGCGCGTGTGAAGGTAAAAGTCTCTAAGACGGTGGAGCCTTGAACCCGGTCCATTTTTCAAGTTCCTATTCAAAAGGAACATATTGTAAAATGAGCTTACATAAGGTGGCAATAAATGTTCCTTTTAAAATATTTTCTCTTTTCATATTTTTTATCCCAGGAAGCCTCAATACAGTGGCAGGTGTATTTTATATAAATGACCAAAATGTAACAATGTAAGTATGCCTCACATCTTGATCTCCATCTGTTTTCCTGTGAGAAAATTAAACAGCCTTGCAGCAGACCATCCTTTCACAAATCATCCTTCAGATGGCCTCTGCGTGCAGCACATTCATCTGAGCCTTCCATCTCTCAAAGTTAGAGTGACCTCTTCAGGTTCCGCTCTCGGGACACCAGTGTTTTTCCAACACAGGCTCCGTCTTTACATTCCGCCAGCTGACTATGAAATTCATTTGACTACAGTGAAATCTGGCTTTCTTAAGGGGTTCAGGAGTTAACTGTTACCGAAAAAAAAAATCTGTGGGAGGAAAAGTCTGTCATGGTTAATGATATGATTTATTGCAATTACAGAAAACTACCCTGATTGTTCAAATTGTGGTCTGTGGGCCTCAGCCAGATTAAATGCCAGGCTGCATCTAGCACAGGGAGGTAATCAAATAATTGACTTCGCTAAATAACACTGTTTTTAATTCACACAGCAAACTTTGGATAGTATAAATTGGTATTATGTGATTGAAACAAAATCCCAAGATTTTAAAAATTAGACTGTGCAACAAAAACGGATCTAGTATTTGCTGACCAAAACTAATTTGTAAGGCAAATCTTCTTCAAAGTTATCTGAAGTTTAGAGTGTTACACAGGGCCAAAGATTTCATATAAGCCAATAACTAATTATTACAAAATGTAATAACTGCCATTTGTGAATGTTTGTGTCCCCCAGCAAAATTTCACATGCTGGAATCCCAATCTCCAATATAATGTTATTAGGAGGTGAAGACTTTGGGAGGTGCTTAGGGTCATGAGTGTGGAGTCCTCATAAATGGGTTAGTGCCCTTAGAAAAGAGACCCTGGAGAAGCCTGTCTCCTCCTTTCTACCATGGGAAGACACATGAAAAGTAAAATAGAGATAGTACATATGTTTGATTAGATATTATCCACTCAGAAGATAGTCTGCCTGAACCAATAGATTGGAGAGTGAAGGATGAGGCAGTATTTTTGAAAGTCTGTCAAATGTCACAATTAGTTTATTCTAGTTAAGAAAAGAACTGGTCACCTATATTGTCAGTGATACTTGTGTATGATCAAAGAATTCTCAGTGGTTAATTATGGAAACACTATTTTAGTCTCAAAAGAAAATGGTGCAAAAGATAACAAGGAAAATAACAGGTAATATGGGTGCTTGCTATCTGCATTCTCTTCCAAAACCTCTAAGGGCATTTTTTTTTTTTTTTAAATAACCCATTATGTCATCTAAAGCACATCTAGATCAAGCATTTCCAAACAACTACTAAAGGGCATATATTAATTACAGCTCACAATGAAGGCACCAGACTCATAAAAGGTTTTTTTATTGCATCCTCCCAACATGCATGAAATTAAGCTTTGTTCTAAAGTTTAGAAATGGGCTAAGTTTCCATCTTGCCCATGTTGAATTTACAATCTACTGAGAAAACAGAATGGACAAAGAGAGATACCACAAGTAATCTACTAATGGCTCATCAGAGATATTCCATGAACACAAGGAAAACATGAAAAGAAACACGTAATTCAGACGCATTAACACACAAATCAAGTTGAATGGATGAGGAAGTGTGAACCAGAGACTAATGGATTAAGGTAAATGAACCCAGAGTAAGATATTATTGGGTAGACATTAGAGAAAACTTGAAAGAGACATGAAATATACACAGAAATGTGGAGGATGTAATCTAGTTTGAAACACTGGCTATGAAATGGGGGTCGGTCAAAACAGAGGGGGCTTTCCAGGTGGCTCAGTAGTAAAGAATCTGCCTGCCAATGCAGGAGACGTGGGAGATGCAGGCTCAATCCCTGGGTCAGGAAGATGCCCTGGAGGAAGAAATGGCAATCCACTCTAGTGTCCTTAGGGCCTGTCAGGATATCGTCCATGGGGAAGCAAAAGAGGCTGAGCAGGCATGCACACACACCAGAGGTGTTTACAATCACAAGGGCTTAACAATCTCAGACCCTCTGAGAGAAACAGGAACTGAGGCAAGTGGTAAAGCTGAGGCCAAAGTGACCCATGAGAACAGTGGCTGCCAGGAACCAAAATCAGAATAACAGTTTTTCAAAAATAACAAGACAGATAAACAAATTATAGAACAGAAGCTATGCAAGATGAAAAGTGAAGGAAATGCCCAATTAATTTCAGCAGTCTGGATGGCTGTGTGCCATTTCAGAGGACTGGACTTTTCATTCTCCCAGCTAGGCATTTAATTTTGCATCTATTTGGTCTGTTTTTCTGTTCTTCCTAATCGCAACATTCATTAGAGGTGGAACTCTGACAACACAAAAGAAAGCCCTGGCTATCTTCAGAAAGTCTCGGGGGTGAAAATCTGAAGTTGGTAACTATTCTCAGAAATGCATTCTGTTTAAGAAAACTCTCGGTGATTATTTCTTCATCTGTCTTTAATAGAGCAATATGTATTTGTCTCCAAAAGGATTTGTTTCTGTTATTCTGTGTACTGGCTTATTAGTCACAGCTTCTCTTTCATTCCTAAAATATGGTCAGATAATTTGCTAATAAATACTGTCACTTTTGTTTTTTTTAATGCTACCACTAGGGAGTAACCAAGAGTAAATACTGAGATTCTTTAAACACAGAAGGAAAAGAAACAGAAAGTCTTCCAACTAATGTAACTTCATATGCCTAGTTTATCTCAATATGAGGTTGTTAATAGGAGAGTTATGTGTTCAGTCATAAGGAGATGAATAAGCCACAAATTCCTGAGTTTAGAATATAGAAAGCCACCAAAGAACATCAATCTAACCCTATATTATATCTCTTTTTATGTGTCAACCTGATTGGATCATGAGGTGCCCAAATATTTGACTAAACATTATTTCTGGGTATATATGATGAATTTCTATTATGCATTTAAACTGGTAAAATCAGTAAAGCAATTTGTCCTCTCCAATGTGGGTGGGGATTATCGAACCCACTGAGGTTCTGAATAAAACAAAAAGGCAGAGGAAGGAAGAATTCAACCCTTCCTGCCCGATGCCTTGAGCTGAGATACTGATGTTCTCCTGCCTTCCGCATGCCTGGTTTTTAGGCCTTCAGACTTGGGCTGAATTATACCACAGGCTTTTGAGGGTCTCCAGCTAGTAGGTAGCGTATCAGGGGACTTCTGAGCCTTCCTACTTGCACAGCCAATTTCTTACAATCAATTCTCTCTCTCTCTCTATATATATATATACATGTGTGTGTGTGTGTGTGTGTGTGTGTGTGTATAGACGTATGTATGTATTTCCATAGCCTACTGGTTCCATTTCTCTAAGGAGAACCCAGACTAACCTTGAGATTTCAAGGCAACCAGCCACACTGAATTCAGGAGGAGGGTTCAGGATGGGGAACACATGTATGCCTATGGCGGATTCATTTTGATATTTGGCAAAACTAATACAATTATGTAAAGTTTAAAAATAAAATAAAATTAAAAAAAAAAAACAACCCTGAGGAGAGATGGGAGACAGAAATTGGAGAACTAGGAGAGAAAGAGGCAATAAACCTAAAAGCATGAAAACATCAGCTCAAAACTAACACATTTTTAAAGCCTGGAAGTAGACTAGCACAGCGGTTTAGAAGCCCTGGGAGCCACAGACAAGTGGAGTCTTTACCCACTCCCCAGCTCTTCTCCCTGAGCCGCCACGGGTGCTTATGAGGAAGACGGTGGCGGGCAGGGAACCTGGGAGCACCCCCCAGATGCCACAGGGGGCAGAGCAGGGCCAGGCATGGCAGCGGGCCTGGAGGAGCATCTAGAGAAGTTAAACGTCTATCACAGCTCCAGAAATTACACAATTTTTTGCCTCCCCAGTTTTATTAAAATAATAAATTAATGAATTTTCTAATGTTCTTACAATGAAATTTTACTGGGTATTTTAAAAATATTCTGTTGCAGTCTGTATTTTTATTTAAGGCTTTTTACATCAATAGTCATAACAGATTAGTTACAAATTTTTATAACCAATAAAGTTTTATACAGTCTTTATCATTTTGGGGATCAACAATAAATCTGTTTCTATAATAAATGTGAAAGATGTCTTTTCCTCTGTATTGGAATAGTTTAAGTATTATTACTGCTGTTGAGATATATATACACACATATGTTTATATAAATACTGTACACACACACACACATATAAAAGAATGTTACTCAGCCATCAAAAAGAGTGAAATAATGCCATATGCAGAAACAACGGATGGATCTCGAATCTAGAGATTAGTATACTAAGTGAAGTGAGTCAGAAAAAGATAAACACTGTACGATATCACTTATTTATAGTCTACAATATGACAAAAATGAACTTATCTACAAAACAAAAACAGACTCACAGAGAACAGACTTGTGGTTCCCAGGGCGATCAAGGGGAAAGAGGAAGGTTGGATTGGGAGACTGGGACTAGCAGATGCAAACTATTAAATATAAAATGGATGTAAAAAACAAGGTATTACTGTATAGCATGGGGAACTATATTCAACATCCTATAATAAACCATAATGGAAAAGAACATGAAAAAGAATATATATAATACATATATAACATATATTCCCGTCCCTTACAGGCAAAGTGTTTTCCATGTGAATCACCCGGGGAACCTATCTATCTATCTATATATAGCTAAATCACTTGGCAGTATACCAGAAACTAACACAACATTGTAAATCAACTGTACGTCAATAAAAATTTTAAAACTGCAACTTAAGAGCTTATTTTCCTTGGAAGAGGAGACACCCGTCCAATCCATCATAGTCATAAACGGAGCAATTTATTCTTTTCCAACTTCTTGGAATGAATCACAGAAAATCTAACGTAACTAAACTGATTCTCAATCTAGCTGTCTTTGCAGTATGTCATATTGTCTCATGTGAAAGTTAACGATAGATTTATTTCATATGGTTTCTAGCTATTCAGTGAGCTTTTTGCACTATACAGTGTCCAAAGGTTGTTTTCTTTTTTTCCTCATACAGTGTTTTTTAAAAGTATCTATCTTAAAGTAAAGTATCATCGTTATTATGATATATCCTTGCCTGAGCAAATATTTCTGAGCTTTCAAATTCTTTGAGGTTAGCCATGGTCATTAAGTGACCTATATTTAACTTCAAAGTCCAGAGGAAAGTTGAGCTATATTCTTAGTCTCAGAGAAGTATAACTTGACTGCCCCTAATTACACTGAGATAATGCAGCACAAACTCCTGTGAGAAGGCACTGACTATGTCTACTTAGAGACAAATGATAGTAGACTGAATGAGGGACTTAACTCAGATACTTGTTTTCTGTTTTAAATAACCACATACCAAAAATTTCAAAACATGAATGTAACTGAATGCTTTATATGTTAGAATTCTGTGGCTGCTGGAACAAATTACCACAAACAAGATGGCTGAAAACAATACAAATATATCTGCTTCCAGTTCCAGAGGCCAGAAGTCCCACACCCGGGTGTTAGCAGGGCTGTGTGCCCTCTGCAGGGTCTGTGCTTGAATCCATCCTTTGTCTCCTTCAGCTTCTGCTGGCTCCAGGTGTTCTGTGACTTGCAGCCACAGGATACCTGGATTTCAACCCCTGGGCCCTAGTCAACAGTTAGGGTAAACGAAGTACTTTTTAAGTTTACGATGCTCAAACATCACAGAATTACGTTTTCTCCTTTCATCTTTCTCAGAGAACTGTAGTGCGGTTATGTTTTTCATTTGAAATACAGTTCAGCTTATCTCTCTGTCTGTATTTTGATTTCTAGTTTTCTCCCTTGTTTGCTGATCTTATTTATTCATATCGTGTACATAAAACATCAGCACAGTTCTATAAAATACCATGCATCTTAAGACGTCTCAACCTCTCTTCCCAATTATTTCTACCTTTCCACTGCATTCCCACTCCCTGTCTTTCCCTCTAGGTAACCAATATAATTAATCTCTCAAGTACCTTTCCTTCTTTGGTGTATAAACTTCAGATGCATGTATTTTCTTATTTCCCCTTCTTTCCTATACAAAAGGTAGCATATTATACTCTTTTTCACTTTGCCTTTTCACTTCTGGAAATCATGCTACAAAAGCTCATAGAGATAAACCTCTCTTGTTTTACATCTGCACAATCTCCATCACATATATTTAACAGTTTATTTAGTCATTCCTCAATATTTCAGCATTTCGGTCGTTTCCAATATTATATAATTACAAATTCTACTGCAACAGCAAGAACTTCACATATGTGCTTCCATATTGTTAAAGGGGTACCTCCAGGGTAAATTTCTAAAAGTGAAATTGCTGGATCAAATGCCAAAACATATGTAGTTTGTTTTGTTTTGTTAAGATGGTGCCAAACTCCCCTCCACAAGGATGGTATCAATTTGCATTTCTGTCACCAGTGTGTGAGAGTGCCTATTTTCTCACAGCCTCAAACACAGAATGGGTTGTTTTACTTTTTAATTCGTGCCAATCTGATATATAGAAAGTCACATTGCAGAGCACTTTACTTTTCATTTTCCTCATTAAAGTGAGGCTGAAAAACTTTTTATTTGTTGAAGTGTCATTTTATATCTTTATCTGTGAATTGTCTGTTCGTGTATTTTGCACATTTTTCTATTGGTTTTTAATCTAATTTTTAAAGATTTTGTATATTAAGGATATTAGCACTTTGTGATACATGATGCAAATACTTTCTCCAGTTTGTCAGTTATATTTTTGATTGCAAAGTTTTGTGTATTTCAGTCAGTTCAGTCTCTCAGTCATGTCCGACTCCTTGCCACCCCAAGGGCCACAGCATGCGAGGCTTCCCTGTCCATCATGAACTCCCAGAGCTTACGCAAATTCATGTCCATCGAGTGGGTGATGCCATCCAACAATCTCATCCTCTGTCGTCTCCTTCTCCTCCTGCCTTCAATCTTTCCCAGCATCAGGGTCTTTTCAAAGGAGTCAGTTCTTCGCATCAGGTGGCCGAAGTATTGGAGTTTCAGCTTCAGCATCAGTCCTTCCAGTGAATATTCAGGATTGATTTCCTTTAAGATTGACTGGTTGGATCTCCTTGCAGTCCAAGGGACACTCAAGAGTTTTCTCCAACAGCAGAGTTCAAAAGCATCAGTTCTTTGGCACTCAGCCTTCTTTATAGTCCAACTCTCACATCCAGGGATGACTATTGGAAAAACTATAGCCTTGACTAGAGGGACCTTTGTTGGCAAAGTAATGTCTCTGCTTTTTAATACTCTGTCTAGGTTGGTCATAGCTTTTCCTAAAAGGAGCAAGAATCTTTTCATGGCTGCAGTCACCATCTGCAGTGATTTTGGAGCCCCCAAAAATAAACTCACACTGTTTCCATTGTTTCCCCATCTATTTGCTATGAAATGATCAGACCAGATGCCACGATCTTAGTTTTCTGAATGTTGAGTTTTAAGTCAGCTTTTTCACTCTCCTCTTTCACCTTCATCAAGAGGCTCTTTAGTTCCTCTTCGCTTTCTGCCATAAGGGTGCTGTCATCTGAGTATCTGAGGTTATTGATATTTCTTCCCACAGTCTTGATTCCAGCTTGTGCTTCATCCAGCCCAGCATTTCGTATGATATACTATGCATGTAAGTTAAATTAGCAGGGTAGCAATATATAACCTTGACATACTCCGTTCCCTATTTGGAACCAGTCTGTTGTTCCATGTCCGGTTCTAACTGTTGCTTCTTGACCTGCATACAGATTTCTCAGGAGGC
>NW_011495030.1:6676288-6679941 GCF_000754665.1 Bison bison bison
TGAGATGAGTGCAATTGTGTGGTAGTTTGAACATTCTTTGGCATTGCCTTTCTTTGGGATTGGAATGAAAACTGACCTTTTCCAGTCCTGTGGCCACTGCTGAGTTTTCCAAATTTGCTGGCATATTGAGTGCAGCACTTTCACAGCATTACAATTTGAAATAGCTCAACTGGAATCTATCACCTCCACTAGCTTTGTTCCTAGCGATG
Source organism: Bison bison bison (assembly GCF_000754665.1). NCBI lineage: Eukaryota > Metazoa > Chordata > Mammalia > Artiodactyla > Bovidae > Bison > Bison bison. The sequence goes on from NW_011495030.1 coordinate 6,676,498, forward strand.
CTTCCTAAGGTCTACTTGACTTCGCATTTCAGGATGTCTGGCTCTAGGTGAGTGATCACACCATCGTGGTTATCTGGGTCGTGAAGCCCTTTTTTGTATAGTTCTTCTGTGTATTCTTGTCACCTCTTCTTAATATCTTCTGCTTCTGTTAGGTCCATAGCATTTCTGTCCTTTATTGTGCCCATCTTTGCATGAAATGTTCCCTTGGTATCTCTAATTTTCTTGAAGAGATCTCTAGTCTTTCCCATTGTATTGTTTTCCTCTATTTCTTTGCATTGATCACTGAGGAAGGCTGTCTTATCTCTCCTTGCTATTCTTTGGAACTCTACATTCAAACGGGTATATTTTCCTTTTCTCCTTTGCCTTGCCCCATTGTCCCTGAGACAGGTTTTCTGTAGTAAATTTTATTAATCACTTCTTTTATTGCCTCAGTATTTTGTAAAGGTTTTATGTATTTATTTTATTTTTTGGCTGTGCAGAGTTTGATGCTGTGTGCAGGTTTTCTCTAGCTGCAGCGAGCTGGGGCCTCTCTTCATGGCCGTGTGCGAGCTTCTCACTGAGGTGGCTTCTCTTTTTGTGGAGCACAGGCTCCAGGCAAATGGCTTTCAGCTGTGGCTTGTGGACTCTAGAGCACTGGCTCAGTCGCTGTGGCGCACAGGCTTAGTTGCTGCGTGGCATGTGGAAATTTTCCAGACCAGAGACAGGAGTGGTATCCCTCGTACTGCAAGGTGGATTCTTAACCACTGGGCCACTAGGGAAGCCCTGCATCAGTATTTTGAGGCCCAGTTAAAAACCCTTTTCCTTCACATATGTAAAAGAAGAATTATGCATATTTTCTTCTATTATATATATGATTTTAGTTTTTAGGTTTGGATCTCTGATCCATCTGGAGTTTATTCTCATGTATTATGTGAGTTATTAATCTACTTTTAACTTTTTCCAGATGACTAATAAGTTGTCCTAGAATTACTTAGTTAAAAGTCCATTTTTGCTATGTAATTTGACAGGACATCTTTATAATAAATACAGTTTTAGATACTCCTGGATCTATTTCTGGACTTTTTATTCTATTCCATTGACCCTTTTCTCTGTTTTTTAAGTATAGAGGCATTGTGGTGTGTTTTAATGCCTGGTAGGGCTACTTTGCCTGCATCGTTTTTCTTTTTTAGTGTTTTCCTGGCTATTCATCACCACATAAACTCTAGTATCAACTCATCCAACTTCATATTTATGGTGTAAGTCACCTTTTCAAGATGAAGGGAGGGAGTCTTTAATTTATTCACATACTTCTGTGTCTTTCACAAGTGTTTTAAAGATTACCTTTTCGATTTTTGCAAACTAATTTTAAGTAGTTAATCTCTTTTGTTGCTATTTAAATGTGGTTTCTCTACCATTATGTCTGCATACTGGTTTCTCTATCTGAAGACAAGCGATTTCAATTTCCTTATGTTAATTTTATATGCTGTTATTTTACTGAATTCCTTTTATTGTGTGAGAAAGTTTTACCAGTTTCCCTAGAGTTTTCCAAGTACATGATCATATTATCGGCAAATAGAAACAATTCTATTTCTTCTTTTCCAATTCTTAGCTTTCTAATTGCATTGTCCTATTCTAGGACAACGTTGAATGGTAGTACAGATAGTAGGCATATTTTCCTTGTTCTTAGTATTAATGGAAGTACCTCTAGTACTTCTCCAAAGATGTTAGCTTGAAGAATGAGTTACAGGGATTCTCTGGTAGCTCACCGGTAAAGAATCTGTCTGCCAATGCAGGGGATCTGGGTTCGATTCCTGGTCTGGGAAGATTCTACATGCCTCGGAGCAACTAAACCTGTGCATCACAACTCCTGAGCCAGCGCTCTAGAAGCCACGAGTTGCAGCTACTGAGAAGCCTGCATGCCTGGAGCCTGTGCTCCGCAACAAGGGAAACCACTGCAATGAGCAGCCTGAGCACCACAAAGAGAGGAGCCCCTGCCCACTGAGACCAGAGAAAGCCCATGCACAGCCACGAAGACCCAGTGCAGCCACAAACAAACAAATCTTAAAAAAAAAAAAAAAGAACGACTTACATATTTTTAATTTTTGTTCAAAGACTTTTTAGCATCTCTGGAGATACTTGTAGGATCTTTTTTTCTCCTTAGATCTGTTAATGTGGTGTATCACTTTACTGAATTTCTTAATTGTGAACCAAGCTTGCCCTCTTGGAATAAATACCACTTATCATGGTTTACCAGATTTTTATTGTAGTGTTGGATTCTGCTTACTGATGTTTTATTAAACTTTGCACCAATATTCCTAAATGATATTGGTAATAGTTTTCTAATTATAATTTCATTCACTTACTTATTTATTAAAAAGAATTTCAATACTTTTAAATACATTATAAAGCAATGGGTATATCTAGCCTTTGATGGTTTGGAAGAATTCCCCTGTGAAACCATCAGGATCTGGTGTTTGCTTATGAAATAGCTTCTTTATAATCATCTCTATTTCTTTGATGGAACTGTCTGTTTAACCTTTTTCATAACAAAGTCAATTTCTTTAGGAAACTATATTCCCCACAGGTTTTCAAATTCATTTGCATAGATGTTGGCAAAACTGTCTCTAATGATTTTTTAAGATTCTTCTGTTTTAACAGTTATTTCTGCCAATTCCTATTTTGAATATTTATACTTTCTCATTAGGTTAGTTCAGGGTTTGTATATTTTGCTAATTTTTCCAAAAACCTGTTTCTGGCTTAATTATATCTAATTTTATTTATTTTGTTTATTATTTTCCTTCTTTTCCTTTCATTTGTTTACATTTTCTAGCTTTTTGAGTCTGGCATTTGTTAATTCTCATTTTCATAGGTGTTTTAAGACTAATTCTTCTTCTAATCATTTCTTTAACATATAACAGATTTCTCTATCCTCATCTTCATTTTTAATTTAGTGTGAGATGTACAATGAAATATATTAAATTCATATCATCAGACCTTTTGCTGAAGCTTAACTCTTCATGTGTAGTTCAGTTCAGTTGCTCAGTCATGTCCAACTCTTTGCGACCCAACGGACTGTAGCATGCCAGGATTCCCTGTCCATCACCAACTCCCAGAGTTTATTCAAACTCATGTCCATTGCATCATTGATGCCATCCAACTATCTCATCCTCGGTCGTCCTCTTCCCCTCCCGCCTTCAATCTTTCCCAGCATCAGGGTCTTTTCAAATAGCCGGTTCTTCGCATTATGTGGCCAAAGTATTGGAGTTTCAGCTTCAGCATCAGTCCTTCCAGTGAATATTCAAGACTGATTTCCTTTGACTGGTTGGATCTCCTTGCAGTCCAAGGGACTCTAATCAATGATTATAGTAAAGTTGCAGGATATAAAATCAACACACAGAAATCCCTTGCATTCCTATACACTAATAATGAGAAAACAGAAAGAGAAATTAAGGAAACAATTCCATT
>NW_011495030.1:6680041-6680509 GCF_000754665.1 Bison bison bison
TATAAAACACTGGTGAAAGAAATCAAAAAGGACACTAATAGATGGAGAAATATACCATGTTCATGGATTGGAAGAATCAATATAGTGAAAATGAGTATACTACCCAAAGCAATTTATAGATTCAATGCAATCCCTATCAAGCTACCAACGGTACTCTTCACAGAGCTAGAAGAAATAATTTCACAATTTGTATGGAAATACAAAAAACCTCGAATAGCCAAAGCTATCTTGAGAAAGAAGAATGGAACTGGAGGAATCAACCTACCTGACTTCAGGCTCTACTACAAAGCCACAGTTATCAAGACAGTATGGTACTGGCACAAAGACAGAAATATTGATCAATGGAACAAAATAGAAAGCCCAGAGATAAATCCACGCACATATGGACACCTTATCTTTAACAAAGGAGGCAAAAATATACAATGGATTAAAGACAATCTCTTTAACAAGTGGTGCTGGGAAAACTGG
>NW_011495030.1:6680609-6681926 GCF_000754665.1 Bison bison bison
TATTTGGCAAAACTAATACAATTATGTAAAGTTTAAAAATAAAATAAAATTAAAAAAAAAAAGAATGAATCAGGGGAAAAATGAGTAGGAAAACCTGGAGATGACTTCCAGAACACTAAACGATGCTTTGTTGAAATATACTTGTAACTTAGCACAAACACTTCCCCTTATAGTTGTATTATTAGATTATATTAAGGTTCAGGTATGCATTTTGATTAGGAAAGTGAAGGTCTACATCAGAATATGGAGAAATGCAGAGAAAGCAGTACCCCTAAAATGTTTCAACACCAGATAATGTAATTACCATTCTAACTGGAATATCAGGGGACCAAAAACTTTATGGAGAAAAAATACGTCTCTTGTAAATGAAAAAGAAAAATTACAACTATTGCAGGGAGTCAAGAGATACAAATCATATACATTGGCTAAGAGAACTCATTCTAAATATTCTCCAAGGAGACTTTGAAATGGGGGGGCCAAGCCCAGCCCTACCCATCTACGTACGAGCTAGGTGCCCCTATGGATCTATTCCACCTCACTGAACTAAAGTCTCTTTGAATGCTATTATTATTCCATAGACTAGAAAATTAATATTCATTGCCTATGGTTGACATGTTCCCTGGTCTTCTGATCTGATCTTTCTAAAAATCTAAGGAAACAGAATTCATATCCTGAAGGATTTGTCATCTATGGAAACAGGATTTAAAAACTTAATTTTCTGAGGAAGGAAAAAAACTATGAAATTAGAAATGAGTCTTCCTATAAGGAGAAAAACATAAGCTTTATCCAAAGGAAATTCATGAAATAATGACACAGACCTTCTGCTTCCCAGGCACAAAGCAGCATTACACGGGCCCGGATTCCAGCCCCAATGACTGTGTTTGCACTGTCGGCTCTGTGCTTTCCTCAAAGAGTTTTAGGCCAGTTACTGAATTATACCTCAGTCTTCTTCCAAGGTAGCAGATCACCTCACATTAATTTGCAATATTTATAAATATCTTGGGGTCTACGCTTCAGCTTCATCAGCTGGATTGGGTTTGGCTGACAGCAATGCATAAAATTCAGATTCACTTTCCTCCTTCCTGTCTCAATGTATGGATTTTCATTAATCTTTGATTTTCTGATACCCATGATTCAAGGTGTGGGTATTCTCTCAAGCCTGTCCACAATCTGTCTCTATGTCTTTTAAAATATACATTCTAAACCCATGACTGTATAAATGTCAAAGTTTGTGAAACGTATTTTAGATAAGGACCTAAAATATGGCTAGCACAGAAAATACCAATATAGCTAGAGGGAATCTGTTTGTTTTTTCCC
>NW_011495030.1:6682026-6683299 GCF_000754665.1 Bison bison bison
CCAGAAAGAAAAACACCAATACAGTATACTAACGCATATATATGGAATTTAGAAAAATGGTAACAATAACCCTGTGTACAAGACAGCAAAAGAGACACTGATGTATAGATCAGTCTTATGGACTCTGTGGGAGAGGGAGAGGGTGGGGAGATTTGGGAGAATGGCATTGAAACATGTATAATATCATGTATGAAACGAGTCGCCAGTCCAGGTTCGATGCACAATGCTGGATGCTTGAGGCTGGTGCACTGGAACGACCCAGAGGGAGGGTATGGGGAGGGAGGAGGGAGGAGAGTTCAGGATGGGAAACACAGGTACACCTGTGGCGGATTCATTTTGATATTTGGCAAAACTAATACAATATTGTAAAGTTTAAAAATAAAATAAAATTTAAAAAAAAGAACACTGTGGGTAAATAATGATAAGTCGAAGGAAGCAAAGTGAATAATAAGGATTTGCAAAATAAACAAAATTAACAATCAAAAAAAAAAAAAAGAGTCTTCCCAACACCACAGTCCAAAAGAATCAATTCTTGTGTGTTGGAATTCTGATATTCTCAAGAAGGCCCCTGGTTACAATTTCCTGAGTTCTTATATATTTAAAAGACATGATAATGCTGTTCTGTTACTGATGTACTTTGTATGTTGTTTTTGAATGTTTAAAGACACCCTATAAACATATTTATAACATATTTTACATTTTTTGCAACGTTACTCTAAAGACTTTTTAAAAAAGCTTTATAGTCTAATTGTTTTACTCAGATATGTCTGAAAGTTACCTGTTAGGAGTCAGAGTTAGTTGTTAAGAATCAATATTTCCTGTTATCTAGTAAGCCTTTTTAATATGTAGATTCTGACCTTTAACTTCCAAGAAATAAGGATTTTTTAAATTATAGTTTTAAATATTAATTGTTCCATTGTTTTATGTATCATTTTTGAGGGAATCCAATTACACCTAATTGGACCATGTTTGCCCATGTTTCATTTCAAATACTTCTTCTCTTTTAAATTTCTTTATTAATGTCATTTTTCATTCTCATGGTATTTTCCTGATTTTCTTTAATGGTCTTATCTTCATTTGATTCTCATATTTCTTAGGGAATTTTTAAAATTAGTCTTAATTCCTTTAAGAATTAAACTATTTCTTTCATGTTTTTCCAGAATTTAACTAACCCTTATTAACTTTCAGTTCAGTTCAGTTCAGTCGCTCAGTCGTATCCGACTCTTTGCAACCCCATGAATCGCAGCACGCCAGGCCTCCCTGTCCATCACCA
>NW_011495030.1:6683399-6684544 GCF_000754665.1 Bison bison bison
CATCCTGAACCCTCCTCCCTCCCTGTACCATCCCTCTGGGTCGTCCCAGTGCACCAGCCCCAAGCATCCAGTATCATGCACCGAACCTGGACTGGCGACTCGTTTCATATATGATATTATACATGTTTCAATGCCATTCTCCCAAATCATCCCACCCTCTCCCTCTCCCACAGAGTCCAAAAGACTGTTCTATACATCAGTGTCTCTTTTGCTGTCTCGTATACAGGGTAATAAAATACCTTTGTTAAGTAGGAAACATGATATTTGGTAATCACTTTCTGAGATTATTATAAAAGGATGGACATGGGATTGTGTTTTTTTTCTAGCGTTCATTACTTTACCTCTCATGTTTCAGTTCCTTTGTGTTATATGTCTCTTTTCTCTTATCTGTTAATACCGTGTTATTGGTATCTTTTAAGAGAAATTTCATTCCATGAATTGAAAGGCTGGTTGTTTCCAGAGACAATCAGGAGGATCAAGTCAAGAAGTATGAGAGCAAAGATGTACCCTTACATCAGTTCTGGGACTCCAGGTACTACCAGCTGCTGAAAACATTCTATTGCATGTATTATGTCACATTACCAACAGTAAGAATTGTACAAAATAACTGGTTGCTCTTTTATTACTGATAAGATGGTATAATGGTACAGGCACTGATGCTTAATAAATAATCAAAAATGAATATGAGAAATAATGAAAATGACCATGACCCTTCACAATCTTGCTACTTGTCAGTGACAGAATATGCTGCTTTAGAAAATGTTTATTTAAAAGCTACTATTCTGCTTCACACCAAATGAAGTCTCTATTTCTTGGGATCTAAGCTCCATGGAGAAAAGTGTCCTCTCTAGCTTTCTAAGAAACTAGATTTATTAGAAATTTCACCTTTTTTCAAGGTGGGTGTTATTCACAGATCGCAAAATACATTTGACCCCATGTGAACTGAGTTCACTAAAAGCAGAAAAAATATATTTAAGAATGAATCAGACTGATCTATACATCGGTGTCTCTTGGACTCTGTGGGAGAGGGAGAGGGTGGGGAGATTTGGGAAAATAGCATTGAAACATGTATAATATCATGTTTGAAACGAGTCGCCAGTTCAGGTTCAATGCACGGTACTGGATGCTTGGGGCTGGTGCACTGG
>NW_011495030.1:6684644-6686369 GCF_000754665.1 Bison bison bison
ATTGATATTACTCCCGGCAATCTTGATTCCAGCTTGTGCTTCTTCCAGCCCAGCGTTTCTCATGATGTACTCTGCACAGAAGTTAAATAAGCAGGGTGACATAGCTGACGTACTCCTTTTCCTATTTGGAACCAGTCTATTGTTTCATGTCCAGTTCTAACTGTTGCTTCCTGACCTGCATACAGGTTTCTCAAGAGGCAGGTCAGGTGGTCTGGTATTCCCATCTCTTTCAGAATTTTCCGCAGTTTATTGTGAAAAGGAAGACCGCCCCCCAAATCCATCCAGTTTTCTTCCCTAGCAGAGGTGGGTGCACAGATAGGGGTACCTAGCACACACGGTCCTCACATCTCCTGGTACAAACTCCGCCTTTGAGACAAGTGACACTGACTGCCAACTACCCCGCTCCCTCCCCTAATTAACTTTAGTCAACTTTTAAATCTTGTGTCCAAACCTATTATTGATTTTTAAATTGCTGCTCCCTCCAAAAGTAGTTTGTTTTTTCAAATTTTCAAATGTTTATTTGGGAATATTTTATTTCATTTGATTGAGCTGGTAGAGTTTTCATTAGATGAATTAATCTGCTTCTCATTTCCTGCTATATTTTTATGGTAGTTACATATAAATAAAGACTGTTTATGCCTCTGCATTTCTGTATATAGGTAGTTTAAAGTGGTTTAAGAGATGCCTACTATAAGAGCACATTCTTCTATCAGGGTACTAAAATGTGGCATGTGTGTGTGCACACATGCATGCATGTTCAGCAATGTCTGGCTCTTTGTGACCCAGTGGAATATAACCTCCCAGGCTCGTCTGTCCATGAGATTTTCCAGATTAGAACACTCCAGAGGCTCTTCCCAATCCAGGGATCAAACCCACATCTCTTGTCTCTCCTGTATTGGGATGCAGGTTCTTCACCAGGTGAACCACCATGGAAGCCCCAAATGGGGTAGATTTACTGAACAGCTTTTTCCTTTTTTTTTTTTTTTCTCACTGAATGGAGGATTCTTTAAATTCTATAGTACTTTACAACTTTACAAAGTTTTACACCATAGTTTCATATAATTCTATAACAACCCTTTTCTTCTTATCCCTATGTTACCCATCCTCCTCCCCTCGCCTCACTGGTAACCACTAGTTTGTTCTTTATAACTTTAAGTCTGCTGCGTTGTTTTACTGACTAGTTTGATGCATTTTTTTAGATTTCACATGTAAATGGTATCTACAGTATTTGTCTTTCTGTCTGACTTATGTCACTTAGCACAATGCCCTCCAAGTCCATCCACGTTGCTGCAAATTGCAAAATTCATTCTTCGTCACTGAGTCATATTTAATTGTATATGCATACACCATATTTTCTTTATTCATTCATCTGCTGATGGACACTTAAGTTTCTTTCATACCTTGGCAATTGTAAATAACGCTACTATGAACACTAGGATACATGAATCTTTTTGAATTAGTGTTGTTTCTTTTTGATATATACCCACATAATTAACTGGCTGAAAGTGAAAAATATGACACCAAAAGAAAAAGCAGAAATTTGGGGGAGCAGGTCCATGGTAAGTAACTAATGTAATAAGATACCTTTGTTTTTTGTTTTTTTGTTTTTTTTTTTAACTTTACAATATTGTATTGGTTTTGCCATATATCAACATGAATCCGCCACAGGTATACATGTGTTCCCCATCCTGAACCCTCCTCCCTCCCTGTACCATCCCTCTGGCT
>NW_011495030.1:6687376-6689228 GCF_000754665.1 Bison bison bison
CAACCAGTCCATCCTAAAGGAGATCAGTCCTGAATATTCACTGGAAGGACTGATGCTAAAGCTAAAACTCCAATACTTTGGCCACCTGACGTGAAGAGCTGACTCATTTGAAAAGACCCTGATGCTGGGAAAAATTGAGGGCAGGAGGAGAAGGGGATGACAGAGGATGAGATGGTTGGATGGCATCACCGACTCAATGGACATGAGTTTGGGTAAACTCCAGGAGTTGGTGATGGACAGGGAAGACTGGCGTGCTGCGGTCCAAGGGGTCACAAAGAGTAGGACACGACTGAGTGACTGAACTGAACTGAAGTAGTATTCTTGCCTGGAGAATTCCATGGATAGAGGAGCCTGGGGGGCTACAATCCATACGGTTGCAAAGAGTTGGACATGACTGAGTGACTAACACACACACACACCCTGCTATTTGCCCAGCACCTTGTACAGTGCCTGGCTCACAGTAGGTGTGCAATAAACATGAACTGAATGAACCAACAAATGAAATTAATTTCCAGCACTGATATGGAGAGTGTTACTGAAGAAAGTAACCTCTTCATCACAGTGCTGCTGTGTACAACACAAATAGGTAAATTCAATTTTCTACAAACATTCTAGTAAATGCAATTTTGTAAAAGAAACAAAGTAAATACAATTTCCCATAATGAACATGTTAAATAAACTGTTCAGTAGCCATAAGAGCCTCAATGTTGACTTATATTTCCCAGGAGAAAACAATAAACCTTCTATAGCTAAAATCGAAATAATACAGGAGGCCTTTCCCGCACCCCCCACGACCCCCCCACTCTCAGGGACTGGTCTGGAACTCAATTTCTTCATGACAAAATTCAGAGGCTGTGTAGCTCTGATTCAAGTAGTCCTTCCACCTGACCTGGCAGTGTTCTTTATTTTTTACGCCTTCATGGCTCCTAATTGGAAAATATGCTGCAACCTACTCTCCACATTCTCAAAAGCTTTGGGGTCAACTTCCATTCTTCTCAAGGTTTCTTCTTAAATATTCTTGTGATTTGTGGCCTGTGATTCCAACTTCAATTTTAACCAAGAGGGAATAATTTTTTTTTAATTTCTCACTGCAAGTTGTGATCACTGCTATGAAAGCAAGAGGGCTGAGATAAATGGTGGTAAATGCAGTAGGAACCCTGCGTACTCAGCCTTGTGAGAAATGTAAGTTTCAAACTTTGAATTAAAGGGTGAGAAGGACCCATAATACAAAGAGTTGAGATAGGGATGTGGACATGGAATAGCACTTCAAGCAGAAGGAACAGCACATAGAAAGGCTCTGAGATCCCTCAGCAGAAAGGCTGATAGTTGAGTCAGCCATATTCTGAATATGAAAGGCAACTACACACACTCAATCTGTTGGAATCACAAATGATACATTTCCTCCAATAGTCCTGCAGGAAGTCCGGCAAAGACAAAGAAACCTCAGGCTTTCTGAATGGTACTAAAATGCAAGCTCCACGAAAGTCTTAGCTTAGCTTCACAACTGCTTGTCAAATAGCTTTGTGTTATTTTTATTTGATCATTTTTAACCCACTTACAGACAGAATGTGGTCCACTGGAGAAGGAAATGGCAAACCACTTCAGTATTCTTGCCTTGAGAACCCCATGAACAGTATGAAAAGGCAAAATGATAGGATACTGAAGAGGCACTTTCCGGGTCAGTATGTGGCCAGTATGCTACTGGAGATCAGTGGAGAAATAACTCCAGAAAGAATGAAGGGATGGAGCCAAAGCAAAAACAATACCCAGTTGGGGATGTGAATGGTGATAGAAGCAAGGTCCAATGCTGTAAACAGCAATATTGCATAGGAACCTGGAATGTCAGGTCCAT
>NW_011495030.1:6689328-6701741 GCF_000754665.1 Bison bison bison
ATACCAATATAGCTAGAGTGAATCTGTTTGTTTATCCCCAAGATGCAATAAACCTAGGGTGAATACTCTCGTTTCCTTTCTTCTTAACCCCTTCCTTCCTTCATTCCTTCCATCCATCCATCACTCCTTTCTTTCTCTTTCCCTATCTTTGTCTTAACTTCTTTGTTTCACTCTATAAAACTTCACTGTAATTTCTAGTATTTGAAACAGCAGCTACCTCTGTCTCTCCTGTGAGTGACTTAATAAAAACACTTCAGTGTCCGAACCTAAACAAAAGACGAATTTTGTCTTCAGTGCATCTTGTCCCTGTATTCCTGCAAAGAAGAAAAGCTAGCTGAGCCCAGCAAACAAAGAAATGAAGTCATGATAAAGTAAAGCTGCCTAAAAATTAGACAGAGGTTCCCACAAAGGATGTGTCTTAATCATAAATACGGGCCTCTTCCATCCAACTATCCAAAGCAAAGCAAAGGACCTAGAGGCCAAAAGCACACTGGAGCCAGTTTTCTGTTCCACTGAGCAATGTGGCTCTGCTGAAAGATTCTGTATACTTTGAGATACGTGTTTTAGTTCTGCAAGTTAGCTGCAAACTCCCTTAGGGTTTCACAGCAATACTGTATGTGATAACTAATTTTAAAAAGGATCTTCACATGGTGTTTAGCAATTTGTGTTAGAAACACAAATATATTTTTTTCAAACAGGCCCTTAGAAGGTCCAACAGATGCTTTCTGATTGGTACTAGAACATACCCTTGGTAAAAGCAGGGATTTTGTTTCCTTCAATCCTTGTTGCAGGCAGACTCTACGATGGCCCTCAGTAGTCACTGGTATTCACGCCACTTATGGAATCCTCTCCCGTCAGATGTGGAATGGCCCAGTGATTAACCAATAGACTACATCAAAGGTCATGGATATAACTTCCATGATTAGGTCACAAAAGACTGAGATTTTCATCTTGCCATCAGACTCATTCCTCTCTTACTAGCCTTTATGAACAAGTTGCCATGCTGGGCAGCCCATGTACCAACGAACTGGAGGAGGCTTCCTACAAATGGACCACAAGGAATTGAGGCCCTCAGTGAACCACCACTGATGAACAGAATTAAGCCAACAACCACACAAGAGGGCTTAGAAGAGGATCCTCTGCCCAGGCAAATCTTTACATGAAATCTCAGCACAAACAGAGCCTTCAGTGCAACAAAGCCCTGAGTGCAGCTCTGAGAAAGTGAAAGTGAAATTTGCTCAGCCATCTCTGACTCTTTGTGACTCCATGGACTATACATTCCATGGAATTCTCCAGGCCAGAATACTGGAGTGGTAGGTAGCCTTTCCCTTCTCCAGGGGATCTTCCCAACCCAGGGATCAAATGCAGGTATCCCACATTGCAGGAGGATTCTTTACAGCTGAGCCAGAAGGGAAGCCCAAGAATACTGCAGAGAGTAGACTATCCCTTCTCTAGTGGATCTTCCCAACCCAGGAATTGAACCAGGATCTCCTGCATTGTGGGCAGATTCTTTACCAACTGACCTATCAGAGATGCCCACAGCAGCTCTGAGAGATCCTGAGCAAAGGCCCCTGCTAAGCCACACTTAAGACTGCTGACCCTAGAAACAGTTAAGACAATCAAAGTGTGCTGTTTTAAGCCACAGAGTTGGTGGTTGTTACTCAGCAATAGGTAGTTAATACCTTACTATTTAGGCTTTCCTTGTGGCTCAGACAGTAAAGAATCTGCCTGTAATGCAGGAGACCTGGGTTCAATTCCAGGATTGGGAAGATCCCCTGGAGTAGAGAACAGCAACTCACTCTAGATGGGGAAACAGTGGCTGACTTTATTGTGGGGGACTCCAAAATCACTGCAGATGGTGACTGCAGCCATGAAATTAAAAGACGCTTACTCCTTGGAAGAAAAGTTATGACCTCGATAGCATATTTAAAAGCATAGACATTACTTTGCCAACAAAGGTCCGTCTAGTCAAGGCTATGGTTTTCCAGTGGTCATGTATGGATGTGAGAGTTGGACGGTGAACAAAGCTGAGCGCCAAAAAATTGATGCTTTTGAACTGTGGTGTTGGAGAAGACTCTTGAGAGTCCCTTGGACTGCAAGGAGATCCAACCAGTCCATTCTGAAGGAGATCAGCCCTGGGATTTCTTTGGAAGTAATGATGCTAAAGCTGAAACTCCAGTACTTTGGCCACCTCATGTGAAGAGTTGACTCATTGGAAAAGACTCTGATGCTGGGAGGGATTGGGGACAGGAGGAGAAGGGGAAAACAGAGGATGAGATGGCTGGATGGCATCACTGACTCAATGGACAAGAGTCTGAGTGAACTCCGGGAGTTGGTGATGGACAGGGAGGCCTGGCACGCTGCGATTCTTTGGGTTGCAAAGAGTCAGACAAGACTGAGCGACTGAACGGAACTGAACCCTACTTTAAAAATTAATAAAAGTAATTTATTTTTGTTATTCTGTTTATTTTCCCCATTACTTTATGAGATAAAACTTAGCTTCTAGGAAAGAAGACTAAGGTTCAGGCAGGTTCAGAAAAACTACCCAAGGTAATGAAGCCAGTACTTTGGGGAATCTGAGCTGGTTGGGGCTTCCCAAGTAGCCCTAGTGATAAAGAACCTGTCTGCCAGTGCAGGAGACTTAAGAGACTCGGGTTCAATCCCTGGGTCGGGAAGATCCCCTGGAGGAGGGCATGGCAACCCACTCCAGTATCCTTGCGTGGAGAATCCCGTGGACAGAGGAGCCTGGCGGGCTATAGTCCATACAGTAGCCAAGAGTCGGACAGGACTGAGGCAACTTAGCACACACATACAAGCTGGTTGGTCCAACCATCTAACCAGCCTAATCATAAAACAGGTTCAAAGTGAGAATCAATTAACAAAAGAAGGTCATACAATTTTATTTAGATTGCTGACCTGGAGTTTAGGAAACCTCATTTCTATCTAAAATATGCCAAGAATGATACCATAGTATCATACAGTGGTAGATAGCCACTCTACCCATTCATTCAGGTTTCTAAGCTCACTGAAGAATCCAGCTCCCTGTAAGCAACAAGCAAGTATTTTCTCATCCTATGGATTTGTGGCCAGACATCCAATTTTAATCACAGGCTAAAGACTGGGTAGCTAAACACAAGAGGTTACCATGGCAAGGAGGAGGTCCTTAGGTCTGTGGACAATGTATCTGGAACAAATGGGCCAATAAAATAAGGTCCATTTGTCAATATTCTCTACTCTCCAGGTCATTGTGAGCCTAATGTGTGCAGCACCTATCATGGAGGGAGTAGCTTAGCTAAGTGGAAGTGTAGTAATTAAAAAGTGATCTGGGAAGGGCTTCCCTGGTGGTCCAGTGATTGAGAATCTGCATGCCAATGCAGGGGACATAGGTTCCGGGAATTAGATTCCACATGCAACCAAACCCGTGCCACCACCACGGAGCCTGCACACTAGGGCCTGTGCTCTACAAGAGAAGCTGCCGCAATGAGAAGCCCACACACCTCAACAGAGACACAGCGCAGCCAAAAATTAGTTAATTAAATTTAAATATTTTAGAGTGATCTGAGATACCTAGTGAGACCTTATCCAAGAATGTAAGGGCATTCCACTGAGCAAGGCACGTGTTCCTATTAAAATGCTAACGTACTGGGAAAACCTAACACCTTCAGCTTTTACAGATCTTCCAGGTGAAACCCTGGCAAGACAGAGAAGGAACCGAGGGCTGTGGGGGAAAGCCTCTCAGGCACTAGGGGTCTAAAAGGGAGCAAAATCCTCGGAGGAGGAGGTTACTAATGCCCATATGCTCCCACGTGCCAGGGATAAGAGTGCGCATCGCTGCGACCACAGGAGGGAGAAGGAGGTGCAGAAGCAGTTTCGTCATAAGGATGGTCCTAGTCTGGTTCATTTTTATAAGTCTCATCTTTTAAAGTAACTATACATTTCAACGGAGAAGGCAATGGCACCCCACTCCAGTACTCTTGCCTGGAAAATCCATGGACAGAGGAGCCTGGTAGGCTGCAGTCCATGGGGTCGCTAAGAGTCGGAACGACAGAGCGACTTCACTTTCACTTTTCACTTTCACGCATTGGAGAAGGAAATGGCAACCCACTCCAGTGTTCTTGCCTGGAGAATCCCAGGGGCGGGGGAGCCTGGTGGGCTGCCGTCTATGGGGTCGCACAGAGTCGGACACGACTGAGGCGACTTAGCAGTAGCAGCATACATTTCAAATATCCTGTGGCCAGCCACGATGCAAAGCACAAATACAATGCCAGTGACATAGCTTTCCTTTCTTTTTTTTTTTCTCCAATAATCTCTTTGTTTTAAAAAACAACTCTGAATAGTACAAGCAACTATGGTATATGCAGTTTACTCACAAGATCCTCATGCCTCTTTTCTCTTCCCAGTGGCACGGATTTTAAGTTTTAATCAGTGGATTGCCTGTCCTTGACATAGCTTATTCACTGGTACTAATCACAAACTTAGTAACACTATTGAAAATGGGGAAAGAAAGGGATCTTTAAAAGGTCTTTATTTGGCCAGAAAAACAAGTCTTTTCATCTGTTTTCACTTCTGGTGAAACACAAGGGCCTTGAACCATTTTCCATTTGTCACCCATTCGAGGTTCCATTACTGTCTGACAGAGGGAGGAAAGGCTTTTGCTTCACTGCTTGTGCATCCCCTAATGCTGGAACACAAAACCAGGTCCAGCTGAAAGCCTCCATTTCATTCCGTTAAATATCTTCCTTGGAAAGCCACAAGAAATCATGAAAGCACTGCTTCTGGTAAAATAACAATGAAAAAAAGGAGTTACTTGGCAGGACAGTATTTCACATTTTAAAACAACTCTTCAGTGCAACAAAATCAAAATAGTTCCTAGGATTAAACAGTAGCAAGGTCGGCTTTGCCCATGAATATAAGGAATGACCTACTATTTGGGGGGTGGACTACTGTGCTAAAGAAATACGTAGTTGTTTTTCAAACAGTTTGGAAGGAGACATATTAGGGTGTGCTGAGTTTGTAGCTGCTGGGTGGGGGTAGGCAGGGGAAGAAACTGTGCATTCTTCTTCTCTCTCATGTCCACCTGAAGGGAGTTCCACCAGCATGTATGAGGACTGTTTCTCTTTGTCACAGAAATTGGGGTATGAAACTTGGGGCTGCTGGCATTTGCTGCCAAGGGACCAGAGGTGCTAACCACTCTGCAATGTCTCTCACAATGAAGAATGTTCCAGCACAAACGCTGTTTATGCCCCATTGAGAAATACTGTGTCCCAGTAAGGACTCCAGCCTCTTGCCCCATGCCCACTCTCTGTCCCCCAGGATTCTCTGATTTATGACTTTGAGAGAAGGATAGAACCCACACGCTCTAGCCCCTCCTTGCTTGCTTCCTGATCTGCTGCTTGTAGAGAAGGCATTCTATGAGGTGTTCATCTCAAGTGGGGGCAAATTCAGTTTATAAGAGAAAAATAAGAAAGCCCTCTGTGGTACACATCAAAACCCATGCTCTCTATCAGCTGTTTCAGTAATTGTGAGGAAGAGGACTGTTATTACAGTTCCTCCAAAAACCCCTAAGTGTGTGTGTGAGTGAGAGAAAGAGAGAGTGAGAGAGTCAGTGAGTGAGTGTGTTTCCTACATGACCCAGTTGGTCTCAGCAGCAATTTTAAAACATTTTACCTAAATTATTTGACACCCCTCCCATGAAGAGGTGAGGTCCATCTACATCCTCTCCTGTTGAACCTGGCAGGTTTGTGACTGCTCTGACCAACAGAGCATGACACAGGTGATGTCAACTGACATCCATGCACGGGTCACAAAAAGGAAGGCAGCTTCTGTTTCGTCTGCTGGAAAACTCTCACTGGGCAATACCAGTCTCGCTGGGAGAAGCCCCAGGTGTGAAGAAACCATGCGGGACAAAGTCATACCACAGAGAGGCCACATACAGGCTCCCTACTCACAGTCTCAGCTGTAGTTTAAGGCCAAAGACCATCAGCTGGCAGAGTTCTTTCTTGCTGAGCAAAAACCAGTCTTTGGTCTATTAAGGCCTTCAAGTGATTGGCCGAGGCCCATCCAAATTCTAGAGGGGCAATCTGCCATACCCAAAGTTACTGATTTAAATATTACTCTCATCCCAAAACACCCTCACTGACACATCCAGAATAATGTTTGGTCAGTTATCTGGGTACATGGCTCACCCAAATAAACATACATAATTAACTATCACACCAGCCCAGATGCCAGCCCAAGTGAAAAAGCCTTCCTGGATACCCCAGACCATGCTGGCTACCAGCTGAGTGCCAAGGAGTCACTTGTCAGCGCCACAGGAAGCAAAAGAATCAGCAAAGTCCTGCCTGGTTTCCTAACCCACCGAGCAATCTGGGAGCATGGCAGTTATTTTAAGGCACTGCGGGAGCTTGTTATGCTTCAATAAAAACAGGAATGCTAACTTCAACTCACGTTACTCCCCTCCCCCTTAAGAAGCATCAGTTACACTGGCCATGTCAGACACATCAGCTCCCTCCAGTGCCAGGGCCCTTCCACCTGCCCTTCCTCAGCCTGTTATGGTTTTCCTCCGGCACTTTGCTTAGCTGGCTCCTTTCATCCTTCCTGCCTCAAATCAAGGATTACTTCCTCAGAGAGGCCTTCCCTGACCACATTCACTATAAGTCAGCCTTCCTCTCAATGTCTCTAATTTTGCATTCTGTTCATTTACCTCAATCTGAAATTATCGTGCTGCATCTTTGGCTATTGTCTCCCCCCAATTAAAATATTAGTTCCATAATATTGGGTCTTTATCCAGTCCCTATACTGCCCACGCAGTGATTAGCACAGAACACATGTTCAATAAATATTTGCTGAATGAAAAGTAATTAATGCTCAGGACTTCCCTCGTGGTACAGTGGCTACGACTCTGCGCTCTCAATGCAGGGGGCCCAGGTTCGATCCCTGGTCAGGGTGTTAGACCCCTCAGGCTGCAACTAAAGATTCCACATGCCACAACTAAGATCCAGCACAGCCAAATAAACATTAAAAAAAAGAAAAGTAATTAACGCTCATGTCATACACAGATGCCTGACTTGCAGATTCTAAGTTGCAGTCCCTAGGCCTCAACCCACTAACACTTTCACACAGATTTAATGAAGGAAGATGAGTGTACCATGCGATACAAAGGACGTGTTTCTCTGACATTCCTTCTCCCTCGTCTAATGAGATGAGCAACCACCAGGGGACAAAAAACCTGGCCTCCTTTCACAATCCCTCAGAGACAAAAACCACTGCATTTTCATACTGGATTATCAATGTGGCTTATTTATGTATTTTCCAAACTCTTCCAGATTAATTAAAAGACAACTCTAAACTGAGAAAAGGAATAAAAAGTTCTCTCTTTCCTCCTAGAGATCCACTCTACCCTTAGCCTTTACACAATACAGTCTCAGCTCTTCATCTCCCCGCTGCTCCCCAGCACAAGCTTATAGAGACTTTGGAGAAAGGGGTGGAGGAGAAGCAGCCCCATCCCCGACTTTTTTTGTTTCCCTTCCCTTTCCCAGTTCAATGAAAACAATCTATGTTTTTCTCCATCACCTGAATTCAACTCCTGACCCACAAGCCCTTCCTACCTGCAGCCACCCTCCACGCCAGCAGCACCCACCCCACCCCATATACTTGCTAATTCTTTTGTATTCTGATTCTCCCTTGTATTAACCATGACTTTTCATTGTATATTCTGATACTCTGACACAGGGGCCTTGCTGATGCTGGGTACACTGCCTCTCCCAAGGTAAACCAATTCCTAGAGATAGTTAACAACTTACCTGCAAGCACACTTTTCATATAATATCCAATCAATCCAGGGCCCACACACCAACTGTCTCCTTTATTGGGCCCCACACCTGGGCCACTATCCACCTGACCTAAACAGCGTAGGGCCAGATACCAGACCACCAGGGAGAGCCTGTATGCCCCCAGAACCCACTGAAATGATTCTAACTAGCCAATTGACACCTGCCCACCTGCCTCACCCATTCCTTCCCATAGAAAGCACGACAAAGGCTCTTGCCCACAGCTCCGTATCTCCTCCCACCCACCGCCTTAGTGCTTCTCCGTGTGTTCCATCCACCCGCCCTCGTGGCGTGCTGTGCCCTCTCTCTCTTCTTGGGAACTGAGTAACAAACTTTCTTTTTTTTAATGTTTATTTTTATTGGGCTGCACCAGGTCTTAGTTGTAGCATGTGGGATCTAGCTCCCTGACCTGCGATAAACCCTGGGGCCCCTGCACTGGAAGCAGAGCCTTAGCCCCTGGACAACCAGGCCAACTGTCTCCTGACCTGTGTACCTTACTATACCTCCAACTGCCTCTTAGCTCACTATATTTTACAACATCCCTCTAGACTGTAAATGAAGCCAGTGTCTTAATCATTTGGGAGACAATTCAGAGTCTGCACTCTGAGTACTCAGTATTTCAACTTTCATTTTAGCAAGATTAAAAAATTCTTGCATTAAATCACTGACTCACTCAAGAAACATTTATTGATGTCTTGTGTGTGCCAGGTATTGTGGAAGGCTCTGGGAATAGGAGAATAAATGAAGCATGCCGCAGGCAGGCTCCTGGTAGGATGGGGGCTGAAAAAAATTTTAAGAAAGAAGGGATGGATGAATGTTCACAACATTCATAGTTCACAAGCTAGAGCACATTACTGGCTAGATCCCCTGGTGTGTTCCCTTCATAAAGCTGTCAATTTTGGAGGGACTGAAAATAGAATAAACTAATTTGTCTTGTTCTGTCCCATTCTTTACATGACAAGCTGTTGAAACTGGGAATCAAGAAAATTATTCAGTTTTCCAAGTAATTATCAGATTTAATTAACCCTTCTTTGAAACACCTTCACAAAAATACAGCCTATCTATTCTTCAGCACAGCCTGAGAAAACTATTGTCTGGAGGACACAACATAAATATTAATAACAACGGAAAACACTTACTGATCTCTTGATAGATGCCAGGTATTGTATCAAGCATGGTGTATGCATTTTCCTTTTAATCCTCATGCGGGGGTGGGGGTGGGGGTTGAGTCGCCAAGTCGTGTCCAATTCTTGGGACCCCATGGATTGTAGCTCGCCAGGATCTTCCGGTCCATGGGATTTCTCAGGCGAGAATACTGGAGTGGGCTGCCATTTCAATCTCCAGGCGATCTTCCTGACCCAGGGATTGAACCTGTATCTCCTGCGTTACAGGCAGATGCTTCACTGCTGAGCCACCAGGGAGCCCTAAATGTGTATTATCATTCTTATTTGACAAATGAAGGCACTGAAGCTTAAGTAGGATGAAAGTTTTGATAAATGTAGCGCAGCTGAAAAAGGCAGTGCCAGGATTTGAATTCAGGCCGTGTTACTCCAGAGTCTACTTGTTTAACAACAAATTTTAGATACGAACTGAGAAACGTATTGTTTTCTAAGGGTACATTGCTTAGACCCTTTCTTACAGCCCATTAAAGAATCTGGGTCATTTTTTACCCCAGGAGAAATTCTATCCATTCAAAATGCTGCTACTAAATGTACAATATTTGAATACAACATAGTCTTCCTTTGGGCTTCCCTGGTGGCTCAGACAGTAAAGAATCCACTTGCAACACGGGAGACCTGGGTTCGATCCCTGGGTTAGGAAGATCCCCTGGAGGAGGGCATGGCAATCCACTCCAGTATTCTTGCCTGGAGACTCCCCATGGACAGAGGAGCCTGACGGGCTACAGTCTATGGGGTCGCAAAGAGTGGGACACAACTGAGCAACTAAGCACAATATAGTCTTCCTTCTAACAGTTCTTTAGAATTTGTTGGTAAGCTGCTCTGCCCAAACGTCTAGTCAGTTATACAGTAAAATGAGCAACTTGAAAAAACAACTCAAGAATTGTTCTCCAAAAACTCTCCATAAAAGAGCAGCAAACTTAAGTAAGTGCATCCATGTATAGAACGCATTTTAGGACTCAAGTTGTTAGGAGAGTGAGTTCTCTGCTTCTTTGTTAGTTCATCTTTTGCTAGGAATTGAGTCAAAATCTTGTGGCAGTGACTGCTCGCCTTAGCTTTAATTATTCCTTTTGTTTCCATTAACTTGGTTTACCGCATATCAAACAGGTCACCTCCAGATTTGATCTGTTCATTGAGGGAAGCTTATTCCTCTCTGTAAAATGATTATACCCTCATCGGCCAGGCATCGGGTGTGCTCTCAGGAAACTACAACTTCAGCCACCTTGAACCTCTGATATTTCTTTTAAAGCACATTTGTGGGAAAGCCACAAGACACCAAGTACCATGTTTATCTCAAATCTGCTCTTCTGTTTCTCTATATGTATGACTACAGATTAAACAAAATCACTGTAATAGGCAAACTGAATTTCTTTCTGGCACCTTGAGTTTCGGAATTCCCCAGAGAAACACTGAAACCTACTCCTTTTCCTTCTTATAGCCAAAAAAGAGATCCACGAGTCGCTTGAGTAAGGCTTCTGATCTCTAGCCAAATCTCAAGCTTTCTAAGATACTGGTCAAATGATATTTAATATTTATTTTAAAAAATATTTTTGTGTGTGGGGGGAGGGGCTTCCCAGGCAATGGTAAAGAATCTGCCTGCAATGCAATTCAATCCCTGGGTCAGGAAGATCCCCTGGAGAAGGGAATGGCTACCCATTCCAGTATTCTTGCCTGAAGAATTCCATGGATGGAGGAGCCTGACACGCTACAGTCCATGGGGTCGCCAAGAGTTAGAGACAGCTGAGCAACTTTCACTTCATTTAAAAAAATTTTTTATATATTTTTTAACAACAAAAATATTTTGTATTGGAGTATAGCCGATTAACAATGCTGTGATAGCTTCAGGTGAACAGTCAAGGGACTCAGTCCTAAAGGAAATCAGTCCTGAATATTCATTGGAAGGACTGATGCCGACACTGAAACTCCAATACTTTGGCCACCTAATGCAAAGAACTGACTCACTGAAAAAGACCCTGATGCTGGGAAAGATTGAAGGCGGGAGGAGAAGGGGACAACAGGATGAGATGGTTGGATGGCATCACCCACTCAATGGACATGAGTTTGAGAAAGCTTACAGCTTTTAATTTCATGGCTATAGAGAAATGCAAATCGAAACTACAATGAGATATCACCTCATTCTAGTCAGAATGGTTACCATCAAAAAAAACCCACAAACAACAAACGCTGGTGAGAGTATGGAGCGGGAGTATTGCACTGTTGGCAAGAATGGAAATTGATGGCTATATCAATTAGCCACTATAGAGAACAGTATGGTTCCTTAAAAAACTAACATCAGAGCTATTATATGACCTGCAATCCCACTCCTGGGCACATATCCAGAGAAAAACATGGCCCGAAAAGATACAGGCACCCCAGTGTTCCCTGCAGCACTGTTTACAATAGCCAAGACATGGAGACAACCTAGAGGAATGGATAAAGAAGATGCGCTATATATACACACAATGGAATAATACTCAGCCTTTAATACTTTTTTTTTTAAAGACCCAAACTTCATCATTCCAGCCTACAGTAAAGAGAGAAGACACATGTGAAGGGTTTAATTATTCCACAACAAGCATTTTTTGAGTGTGAACTATGTGCCTGGGTGTGTTCTAAGGCTTCAGAGATATAGCAGCGAGCCGGGATCACACTTTTCAGTGAGGAGCAGAAGGACAGTTCTTGAAATTCCCACTGGAACCAAACCACAACGCAGAACACTCTAAACTGGACTCAACATCTTAGAAGTTAGGGTCGGAAGGAACCTCAGCAGTCTCAAGACTTGCAGCTGCCTTAGGATCTATTCCCTACACTTATTAAAACTGGTGACTTAATATGAGCTGCAGAAAAGAGCTGTGACCCCCCCCCCCATAGTTATAAGCAAAGTGTGGTGGGCGTGTATGTGGTGGGCGTGTATATACACTCTCTAGGGGCAGGTTCTAAAGGTTTCCTTGAATTCTCAAAACTTCTAAGATCCCACAAAAATCAGAAGCATTCCCTTCTTACTCCTCGACTGAAGGAAGCCAGGCGACTGGCACTTGCGCGTCTTTGGTAAAGTCACCTCTGGAACCGAAACTGCTGCCGTTAGACTCTGCACACCCGGCTCAGTCCTTCCAATTCAGAACTTCGCCCCCAAGAAAGCTTCAGACCGGGAGATGGTGGCCCACTGCCTTCGAAAGCCAGCGAGGCCTGGAAGGAGAGAGACAAAGGTTCCCAGCGAGGAAATCGCGCGCCTCCCTTCTGACATCTACAAGTTACGGCCAAGACTAGTTCGCAGAGCCGGTCTGCCCAGAGCGCCAAAGTTTCTCTGATCGCAATTAAGAAACAATTGGAAACACGTGGGCCTTTTGGGAACTGGCGCGATAGCTCGGCAATCCCCCAAGCCAAGCCTTCTTGGGAAGGGGGTGCA
>NW_011495030.1:6702095-6710773 GCF_000754665.1 Bison bison bison
CCTGCCTCTCGTCTGCCGCGGGTTCGCGCTCCCACCTGGGAGGTGCCCGCCGGCGGAGGTTACACCCGGCGCCCGCTCATCCCCCGCCCCCACTCCACCCAGGGCCCGGCCGCCGCGGGCACGCGGGGACCCCCGGCTCACAGGGCCGCGCTGTCAATGAGTAGGAGGGTCCAGGCGCCCCGCGGGGCCGCGGTTCCGAACGCACAAGTTTAGAGAGCGCGCGAGGCACCTGGAGGGAGCTGGGGAACGGTGACACCTGCTGTTCACTGGGACCCGCGTGGGCGTCGGTTTGGAACCTGCCTTGGCTCGCGCTTTGTTGGGTGGCCACTCGCTCTTGTGGGGAGGTTCTGGGGCTCCCCAGAGCCCGCGTGTGAACACACGTCCCAAGTCCTGAGCTCTTTCCTCATGGGCAGTTTTCCCGACAATAGCATGGCCGGGGAGGGCGGGCGGCGGGACGCTAACGGAGAAGTCCGAGGACACTCCTGCGACCCGACCGGCTGGGCCAAATGACTACGTTCATCTCCCGTCGTCTAACTGGGAGTTGAAAACGTACTGGCTGCTGGATGGTGAACCATTTCGCTAGACGTGGGTTGGGAGGGCCAGGGAGTCTCATCCCCAAGTTGACGCCTGCCTCCACCAGCCACCTAACCTGCCCAATTACAGGTTTTCTTCTCCAAAGAGAAATCGGTCTTCTGCTGCAGGCGGGTAAGAAAAAGAAGCAGTCCTTCTGATGGGAGTCTCCCTCAGTCACAGACTCTTTTACCATAAAAGAAACTTTTCAAATTCTGCACCAATTTATGTATTCTAAATCTGTCATCTCCTGACAGAATGAACTGCAGGGAGGAAGCAAGGATTGTAAATCCATGTAGATTCCTTGAAGACAATATCCTTAACCAAGCAGGCTGACTTGACAAGAATGAGCTTCCCTAGAGGTTCTGGGGTTTGTAACTTCAGAATTTCCCACTGGATTGGACCCAGCCAGGCTTTATGGAATCCCTGGTCTCACCTACTTCCCCACTACCACTCCACCTCTCACGTGGTCCTAAGTTCCTGACATGGCCTCTCTGACTGCCCCCCTTATTCCCTCCCAGGGCTTTTTCTCCCCTTTCACTGTCTTGTCTGTCTCTTTCATCTAAGTACCCTGCTCTTCCTTCTTACACTTTGATTTGTGCCCTGGAAGTCCCTGGGAATCCGAAATTCTTAAAAAAGCTGGAGCTGTCTAGAGTTTCTGGGGTGAAGACCACAGAACACTTGTATTCTGCCGCACCCTGCCCCTCCCTGTATCATTCTGCCTTTTCTGCTTCCAGCCTCCTCAAAACATTCTCCTGTCTTCCTCATTTCTTTTTGCCTTCTCAAGCCCTGCCTTGATGGCACTATTTTCGTGCTACCCAAAACCCTCCCAAGAAGCACTTGGACCTCTTTATCCTTCTGTCCAAAAAGCTTGTTCAGCCTTCAAATGCTTTCAGTTGTTAAGTTGGATTCATACTACAATGTGAATGATAGATGAAACTGACTCATAAAGCATCTCTACAAGAACAATATAATGAACTTAGAATTTCCACCATACTCTCAAGAAACCAGGAGTTCTCTGTTCCTTAAACCAAACAAGCAAACATAAAACACATTGGCAGTATTTCCCCCACATTAATGTGGGGCGCAAAAACCCAACCTCAGCTAACTGGAGAAAAAAGTCAAAATATGATTCACCACAAAGCCAGGAAATCTAAGTTTTGGTCATGACTAAATTTAGGGACTTCATGGATCAGATGGTCTCGTCTCATCTTACAGAGAGGCCTCAGTCACATGCTGGAAGTCGTCACTGATTTACAACCTTTCAGCAAAGGCAAGCCCACTTCTCCTCTAACTCCAAGTCAAGTTGAGCCACTTGAAAATGACTGATTTGCTGTGAGGTCTACCCAACTTGGCACTCGGACCAGGGAGAGTGGAAGTGAAGTAGCTCAGTCGTATCCAACTCTTTGCGACCCCATGGACTGTAGCCTACCAGGTTCCTCTGTCCATGGGATTTTCCAGGCAACAGTACTGGAGTGGATTGCCATTTCCTTCGCCAGGGGATCTTCCAGACCCAGGGATCGAACCCGGGTCTCCCCCATTGTAGACAGACGCTTTACCGTCTGAACCAGCAGGCAATCAGAAGCCTTACCAAATCAGCATCACCTGAATGACTGCTGAGCAGAAAACCAAAGGGAGGAGGTAGCTGGGATGATAAAGCAAGTTATAATCATGACATCTAACACTGAGGGCTTACCACATGCCGGCACTATTCTATACATCACAGACATCCCACCACCCTGTAAGAGCGGAATTAGACTATTATGACCCTTGTTTGGACGAATGAGGAAACTAGGCACAAAGATTAACCAATTTGCCCAAAGTCATAACTGAGAAGGGGCAAACTACAACAGTTCAGACACAAAAATAAGTCCATGAATGCCCTTACTACCATTTTTCAAAGTTAGAAGCTAGTAGACTAATTTCCTGGTATTCCAAATTCCAAATAGAACTCAGGACCTTAAGAGTCCCCAGAATTGTGAGCACATTATTTACACGGGTCCCATTTTCTTTCCTCTCGTGCCCCACCCCCACCCATGCAGATGGTTAAGAATCACTTAGACCTCCCCTCCACAGGTGTTTCACCTTCCAATAGTCTTGGTGATATTTATACTTGAACAGTTTCGCCCTGGTGCATATACTAAGAGAGTTCCATGAATCATTTTCATTCTGTCTTAAGTGTAGTGTGGATTCGCTCACATCATCTATTCAATCCACCAGTGAATTTGACTTTTTATCTTTAGTTTATCCCTAATTTCTGTTTCCTAACAGCCATCACTCTCTTCCTCATCTTCCTTTCTGTCATCAGCACTTTCTTTTCAGGGCCACCAAACTTTAAAAAAAAAATCAGTACAGGATAGTTAAGAAGGAAAGAGGAGCTCCAGCCTGCAATGGAATACTGATTGGGAGTAATTGGAGAGACTTATCTACTAGATCCCTGTATCTGCTTTGCCAGCCTCGGTGTGTGCCAGGGGGAGGCTTTTTTTCGAGCAATTGGCAGAGACATAATGGAGGTCTGAGGGTCCAACTGGGGGAACTAAACCCATGCTCCAGATTCTTCCTCCTTCATATCCTCTAGGAAGAATATGTTCTCTTAGATGTGAGGGAGGGCCCCTGGCACCTGCGATCCTTGACAGACCCCTACCCACCATGTCCAGCTCCAGATTGATTCTGCTGTCAGTGCAGCATCAAAAGCATTGTCTTTGTTTATGTATATGATCTGTGTCCAAAGCTTCGAGAGATTCTTTCTACCCTTTTCTTTCTCCAGATAACACACAGAAAAGGACGTCTGGCCAACCGCATTTGCAGGTGCCTGTGGCTGCGAGCTCAGCTCAGCTTTGGACTTCAAAGAGACAACATCAGACCAGTGCTGAGCTGAGACAGAGAAAGGGGTCCACTTTGTCTATCTCCTGCCTTCTGTAGGGTGCAGCCCAATCTGCTGCTGCTGCTACTGCTAAGTCACTTCAGTCGTGTCTGACTCTGTGCGACCCCCTAGATGGGAGCCCACCAGGCTCCCCTGTCCCTGGGATTCTGCAGGTAAGAACACTGAATTGGGTTGCCATTTCCTTCTCCAGTGCATGAAAGTGAAAAGTGAAAGTGAAGACGCTCAGTCATATCCGATTTTCAGCAACCCCATGGACTGCAGCCTACCAGGCTCCTCCATCCGTGAGATTTTCCAGGCAAAAGTACTGGAGTGGGGTGCCATTGCCTTCTCCGCCCAATCTGCTAATGAACTGCAATTCAATTGCCTGCAGTCTAGACCAGTCTCTTCAACCCCTGACAAGCTCTTTCCCTCATATCCTCAATAAAGAAGCTCAGATGAGAGTCCCTGAAACACTGATTTCAAAGTACATTATCCTCAGCTACACAGTGACCACATTACTTATCATATTGTTCCAAACAACAACAAAAATCTACACATCATGAAGAAACTGTGATGTCACTCACAAGTCTACCTCAGATAGTTCTGTGGCCGACCCCGGGACACAATTCTAACTTCAGTAACTCAGATGCAGGAAGAGGTACTTATAAGAAAAAGGGGAATTAACCCTGGGATAACCCCTCCCCACCCCCCACCCCCGCGGCCACCATGGTGAGGTTTCCTGAGAAAGAGGTATGGGAATGGCCAAAGTTAGAAGCAGCAGCAGGGAGAGGTGGACCTGAGATGAGGGAAGCAAGGTCAGGACTTGGGAACATCATGGGAGAGGTTTCACGTCCCTTAGCTCACAAAATCCCACTTCACGTGCAGTTTTCTCGTCTCGGGCTGTATGTTCCTTTCAGCACCCCGTCTCAGGGCTTCAGTTTGTCAGCTTTGCCTCTGCAGCTGAGTGTGATGGTGGGCTGGGACTCAGCGTAAGAGAAATGATGTGCCAGTGGCATGGGGAGGGAGCATTTATCTAGAAGACTGTATCCAGGACTGCAGATGGTTACTAGCAAGAAGTGAATGGGACCCCACGGGGCTGGGAGTGAAAGGAAGGAGCGAGACCTGCTGAGGAATATGCCAGGAGACTTGGGCCAGGCAGACTTGGGGTCTAATCCCAGTCCCACTCCTTCTTACCTGAGTAACTCCGGCAAATTATTCAGATGCTTTGAATTTATGGAAGCCTTTACAGTAAACTCATAATGCCCCTATAAGCTTATTGTGAAAATTAAATGACACGGTACAGCACTGAATATATATAGCGGCTATTCCCTGGTGGCTGGAATGCAGAAACTGCCTGGAATGCAGGATATGCAGATTTGATCTGTGGGTCAGGAATATCCCCTGGAGGAGGGCATGACAACCCACAACAGTATCCTTGCCTGGGAAATCTCATGGACAGAGGAGCCTGGCGGCTACAGTCCACGGAGTCACAAAGAGTCAGACATGACTGAGCACACAGCACATCATTAGTATTATTATTCATGCAAGGAAATATGGAAAAGTGAAAAGACAGAAGTTTAAATAAATCATATTCCCTCACCTGAATGCAAGTATTGGAACTATGTTAGAATTATTTCTTACACTATTTTTTTCCTGTTAGCTAGCTAATCATGGCATTAAGTCAATTTTTTATTGAAAGAAAAAAAAGTGTGAATACCCACAAGTCAGAGAGATGTATGTATACAGGATTGACTCCATTTTTCTCGGATAAGAAAGACTTATTACACCGGCATATGAGTGTCAGCTTTTACTCACTTTTGGCTTTTGTTGTTCTGTCATTTATTTATGGCTGTGATTTATATCGTGCTCATGCCCAGAGGCACATCGGCATGTTTTGTAAACTACCAAATAAATTAACAGCAACTATATTTCCAGATCCGTTTGTATGGAGGTGAAAGCAAACATGAGAATTGGAGAAAATAAGCTGAAAAACTGAGACAATGGTTGGAGGGGCATTTTGAAAAACTAATGTGATTACTATTAATCTGCCAATCTACACTTAACTCCAGGGTCAGACCCCACTGCAATTGTCAGTTACAAGGAAATTACTTCAGTGATCATCCACCTGGAGTTCTTCCCCGAGAGGTGAAGTGTTTGTGTGAGATCTGTGCATGATTTCTCACGAGGTTCTCATCTTGATCTCTAAGCAAGAAATATAAAACAGACATAGTAAGCTTACTGACCCACCTCTCATTCTCTCAGCAACCACCATAAACCAGAATACACCTTATTATCTGATTTATTAGAAAACACAGTAGGAAGAATAAAAGAGATGCTATAAACAATGCATCAGTATATATTTTATATTATACCGCATGCTTACCCTTTTCAGTTTCTCCATAAATTAAAAAAAAGTTGCCTCACCAGTGAATCTTAACGCATCCTTGCAGCTCTACTATTTTCAGTATGTAGACTAGCTGATATTTATTCATTGGTCTACATGGATTCTCCTTTGTATCATATGGTTGCAGATTTACCTTTAGGCTAGTATTAGCACTCCTCCACATTCTGAAGGGCAATGCTGGTCAAATTTTATTATGCTTAAACATCACCTGGAGAGATGGTTAAAATGCAGATTGCTGGGCCCAGTCCTCAGCAATTCAAATTTAACAGGCCTAATGTGGTGCCCAAGAAATAATTCTAACAAGATCTCAGCGGATGGCAATGCTGCTGGTTGCCACCAGTAGACTAAACTTTAAAGTAACTCTGTTCTAACCTTGGAAACAGTTGCATCCCAAGTTAGGCTGAATGTTAAACTGTGCAGCAGCTAATCCAGAAAACCTAAGAACTGCATAGAGATGATGAAGGAGAATTATATTGTTCAATTACACGTATGTATTTGCTGGAGGGCTTCCCGGGTGGCTCAGTGGTAAAGAATCATCCAGCCAGCAGAAGACGCAGGTTCGATTCCTGGGTCAGGAAGATCCTCTGGAGAAGGAAATGGCAACCCACTCCAGTATTCTTGTCTGGAAAATCCCATGACAGAGGAGCCTGGCAGGCTACAGTCCATAGAGTTGCAAAAGGGTCGGACATGATTTAGCAACTAAACAACAACAAAGTATTTGTCAGGAGCTGGTTTTGCCACAAACATCTTGAACTATTTTCCTATAAGTTCAAAGCTGTAATAATAATAGCTTATCTTTTCAGGGGATGCACTGACACAAAATTTCCAGAAGGGACAAATGAAGAATGGGATTATTTGAAAGAGCTCCACCTTCATGCTTGTACACCAACCAATCAGCACTTCCCTTTCATTCTCATTCCCATGCACACCCCAGGTACAGCACATCAGGCACTTTAACCTCTTCCATGCTTCCCCTTCCTCATCTGCAAAGTGAGAAGAGAAGGGCCAGTATCAAAGACTTGGCGTGAAGGTTAAAAGAATAATGGACGCGAAAGCAAAACACCGCCCAGAGAATACACCCCGGAGGTTCCCATTCTCTCAGGGCACCTCATTCCTTTCCTTCAGCATGCTCATTGGAGATTATAACTCTACATGTGGGGGGTGGGGAGGGTATGACTTAATTAACCTCTCTCTCTCACACACATACTATCATAAACCCCATGAGTATCCGTTGTGCTCGCTGTTGAATCCACACCCTTAACCCAGTTCCTGGTTTTTAGCAGGCCATCAGAAAAGACAGCATTTGGCCTGTGGTAAAAACACAGTGTCAATTTTAAAATGGATACACACAAAATATTAGGTGCAATAAAAATGAGCAATTTAGAGAAGGAAGGCATTCTTAACAATCGAGAATCTGACTTGCCACTAGGATTGGCTGCAAAGCCGGCGCAGCCCTCTGTGCTGCAGTCCCCTCGGGGGACCCCTGAGATTGCTAGCTGCAACTGCAAAGCCGAGACTGACGACTGTGGTGTCTAAAAGTTGGGTTATTAGCTCCCAGGAAAAAGTAAAAAGGTCGAGCTACTGATCTCTTGGGTCCTTCTTTTTTGTTTAAGAATCTACTTTGTCTCTCGTTTCTTCAAACGTATTGCCTGTTCTTTCTGAGTTCTTAATGGAAAATTGAAGTCAGGGATAAGTGAAGAATCTTAGACTTTACAAACACAATGCAGATTTGCAGCTCGGTAGTTGCCATAGGTCTGCCAAATTCGTCAACTTTATAATGATGGTGAGGGTGGGGGAACTGCTCAGTTAGATTGCCAAGAACACTGACACACACAAAGCACATAAATTTTTACCTTTCAAGGATCCAAACTAATTTTTGGTATGAGGACATTTATTAGTATGGCAGCTTTACTGTACAAGTTAAAAATAGGAATTTCTTAAAAGTACAAAGACACTATATTATTGAGCTCACACTGTTAAGTGGGTTTCCTTGGAGAAATAAACAGCTTGGTCCTGAGCCAGAAGTTGCACAAGGAGTCAACATATACAAGCTAATTGCAGACAATAAAGATAAATCTTAAAACAATATATATATATATATATGTAAAGGTAAAGTAGGCCATTTTAGAAAGCTTTCCTAAGCTTTGGGGCTTCCCTGATAGCCAGTTTGTAAAGAATTCACCTGCAATGGAGGAGACCCCTGTTCGGCTCTTGGGTTGGGAAGATCCGCTGGAGAAGGGATAGGCTGCCCACTCCAGTATTCTTGGGCTTCCTTGTGGCTCAGCTGGTAAAGAATCCAACTGCAATGGGGAAGGCCTGGGTTCTATCCCTGGGTTGGGAAGACCCCCTGGAGAAGGGAAAGGCTACCCACTCCAGTATTCTTGGGCTTCCTTGTGGCTCACCTGGTAAAGAATCCGCCTGCAATGGGGAAGGCCTGGGTTCTATCCCTGGGTTGGGAAGACCCCCTGGAGAAGGGAAAGGCTACCCACTCCAGTATTCTTGGGCTTCCTTGTGGCTCACCTGGTAAAGAATCCGCCTGCAATGGGGAAGGCCTGGGTTCTATCCCTGGGTTGGGAAGACCCCCTGGAGAAGGGAAAGGCTACCCACTCCAGTATTCTTGGGCTTCCTTGTGGCTCACCTGGTAAAGAATCCGCCTGCAATGGGGAAGGCCTGGGTTCTATCCCTGGGTTGGGAAGACCCCCTGGAGAAGGGAAAGGCTACCCACTCCAGTATTCTTGGGCTTCCTTGTGGCTCACCTGGTAAAGAATCCGCCTGCAATGGGGAAGGCCTGGGTTCTATCCCTGGGTTGGGAAGACCCCCTGGAGAAGGGAAAGGCTACCC
>NW_011495030.1:6710873-6718222 GCF_000754665.1 Bison bison bison
GTTCTATCCCTGGGTTGGGAAGACCCCCTGGAGAAGGGAAAGGCTACCCACTCCAGTATTCTTGGGCTTCCTTGTGGCTCACCTGGTAAAGAATCCGCCTGCAATGGGGAAGGCCTGGGTTCTATCCCTGGGTTGGGAAGACCCCCTGGAGAAGGGAAAGGCTACCCACTCCAGTATTCTTGGGCTTCCTTGTGGCTCACCTGGTAAAGAATCCGCCTGCAATGGGGAAGGCCTGGGTTCTATCCCTGGGTTGGGAAGACCCCCTGGAGAAGGGAAAGGCTACCCACTCCAGTATTCTTGGGCTTCCTTGTGGCTCACCTGGTAAAGAATCCGCCTGCAATGGGGAAGGCCTGGGTTCTATCCCTGGGTTGGGAAGACCCCCTGGAGAAGGGAAAGGCTACCCACTCCAGTATTCTGTCCTGGAGAATTCCATGGACTGTAAGTCCATGGGGTCACAAAGAGACAGATACAACTGAGCGACTTTCACTTTCACTTTCCTAAGCTTTGCAATCAGAACTAAACCTGCAGTGCTTGTGCATTAGTTTGAAAAGTTTTCAAAATAAATTCAAATCTTCTATAGTTTTGCATTAAGTCTTTGCTCTTTCTGCCACTAATTTTTACTATTTGGAAATCATGTCACTCTTAAGAAAGGGATTCCCAGTACCTGCTGAAGAGATGCTATTTTCAAATGTTCCTGTATTTGGTTTTCAGCTTATTATGGTGCAGAGACAGGGTTCCTAGTCAACAGTTATGTGCGCCCATCTCAGCCACACAAGCTGGTACCTTCTTTACCTCTCTGTGCCACAAGTGTCTCCCTTTATAAGAGGAGGATAACAACAAAACTAATCTCAGAGTAATGGCCAGGATCATCCTCTTAATTCTCATTTATTTGGGCTAATATAAACTTTGTTTCCATTCCCCAAACAGGAACAATTCTGTAGTGGAAGGTACAGCAAAGGGGAATAATGCATGCAAACGTGCTTAGTAAGAAGAACAAGCACACAAAGAATTTTATTAATATTACTTTAAATGACTCCCCCAATAAGGGAAGAACATAGCTGCCGGCCACACACAGAAACAGCCCCAAATGGTTGCCTAGGAGCCAACCCTCCCACAGGTTTACTGCACTCACACGTCCCTGGGTCTTTCAGAGTGGGCAGCACTCAGCACTTTGCATCGACATTCAGTGATACCTGCCAATTATCTTCCCCAGAGACCTGCTAAGAGGGGCCGTGCTCTGGAGCACCTGCAATCTCTGCTCTTTAAAAATAGAAAACCACTTTAACTTGTGGAGGCTTAACACAAGTGGGGGCAGAGAACCACCTCAACCCTAGTACACGCAAAGAATTTTTCTCCTCCTTTGTACCTGAAAAGATTGTTTTTTTCAAATAATGTCTTTTTCTGAAAATCAGAAATGAAATAAGACAAATAAGATCTTGTTCTTGTTTGTCAAATAAGATCAATAAGACATTTACTGGTAAACTAGAAACAAAACTTAATTATCACTACTTTCCTAGTTCTTTAGGCATATCACTACAATTGAGAGAAATTATCAGCCTTGAGGATAATTTTCAAAGATCATTTGTTCCTCATGGTATAAGCCACCAATTCTCTCTCACACACACAAAACAAATTATATATGTGTGTGTGTATAGGATCAGATGTATATACATGCATAGGATCAGATATTCAAGTTCAGTTTGGAAAACGTGAAGTAAAAATCTTTAAGCATTTTTCACTTTCTAGAATCACAAAATGTCTTTAAACTTCTACCAACCATGAGGTAGAGAAATAAGCGTCCTGTTCATTGATGAGGGCTATGTAAACTGATAAACCTTTCTAGAGGACAGTACACATTAAATTTCAAAATACCTATCTCTTAATACTCAACAATTCCACTTCTAAAAATGGACTGGAATCAAAGCTTATGAAGCGCACAAATTTTATGATGAAAATGTAAAACTTATAAACATACTCAGAAATTCCTTCAATCTGCCTCAAAGTACAGCATATTTTATAGAGTCACGATGTAGTCTACCTGTGAGAAATATATAAATGTGTAGAGATAAATGTGTAAAATATGATTTTACAGTATTTCTAGCAACAAAGAATGATGAGACCCTCCCTCATTCAATACTGGAAATTAAAAGACAAAGCTTGAATTATTGATGATTATAGAAAAGGAGGGGTACGCTAAGGCACGGGCTTCCCTGATGGCTCAGCAGGTAAAGAATCTGCCTGCAATGCAGAAAACACAAGCGATGCGAGTTTGATTCCTGGGTCAGGAAGGTCCCCTGGAGGAGAAAAATAGCAACCCACTCCAGTATTCTTGCCTAGATGGGCTACAGTTCAAAGGGTTGCAAAGAGTCAGACATGACTGAAGGATTAAGCACGCGTGCTCAGGCACATTGTCTCTGCATAGAAGGGATTGTTGAGCTTACAAGGTTTGGTTTGATTTGGTTTGGTTTTGAAAGCATGGAGTTCAGGGGTTGCACCTTTTCAGAGGTGTAGGTAGGCTAACATCGTATGTAGAAGCCTGGTTACCTGTGTGAGGCTGTTGGTTGATTGCTTGGTTGTATTTGAGGTGTATTTACTGGCATGGGTCTCTGGTTGACTGGCTTTCAGTAGCCAGGGTTGACACTGATTGGCTGGTTTGTAAAAGTGTGTTCAAGTTGTTGATCCATTGGCTTATAAGGAGTTCTGGTGGCTACTTGTTATCGTGGCTATGGAACAATATATCTTTTCCAGAATGTGTGGAAATATATTTGATCTTATTGTTGAGCTTACCCAAATGTCTTTTGAGGGAACTGCACTTTATAATCAGAAAAACAGACAAGGAAATTCACTGCCAAAAGAGACTGCAAACAACTTACATAAATTAGGCTTTTAAATCAATGTGGCACATCTGTATGATAGAACACAATATGGTTTTTATAAGGAAGGAAACTAGATGTATTGATATGGAACAATCTCCACAATGTGGTGGTAAGTGAAAAAAGTCAGGTGTGGAATAAGTTCTTATCTATACGTAGAACTCTCTGGAAGGACCAAAAAAGACTGATAAAGGTATTTACCTCACGAGAGAGAAATGGAGAGTCCTTGGGAGGGAAGAGTGGAGGAAAACCTTTCATTAGAAAATCAGCGGTCAAACTCCAGTCATCTTGGACTCTAAATTCCATTCTCTTTCCACACAGCCCCACCAACTCATCTTTTATGTGATTTTTCAGGTTGGTGCTCCAGTTGGCTTTGAGTAAGAGCTCCCCCGACATACTCCATAAAATGGTCTTTAAAAATTTATAACACCGGCAGCCAAAATCCCTCTCACTCATCCTCTTTTGCTAATGTTGACTATATTCTGGAGGTTTGGCAAACTTGGGGTGAGCACCCTTCCTAAGAAGGGATTACCCTGAGGCAGGACTGTCCTGCCCAGAGATCTCCGGATCTGGGAGCCCTCGCTGCTGCACACCCCTGGTAACTCCCCGCTCACCCTGTGGAATGCTCACGGGGTTTGCCTTCTCCATAAACCAGAAGCCTGTTCTCTCCTCCTTCCCTGTCTAGTCAGCGCAGGGTTGACACACCTGCTGGGATGTCTTTCAACCGCCTCCGAAGCAGTGCCTTGGGGGGCCCCTGAAGTACTTTCCCCAACCTCCTCTCAAATCTTTCCAGCCTCTCGCAGGCAGCTGAGAGGCTCAGGACTAAACATGGCCGGCCGGGCCTGGTCTCTAGAGGACTCCACATCAGTTACAACAGTGAGAGGAGAACTCATTAATGCAACATACACTGGAACAGGAACACAGTCCTGTCAGAAAGCCTGGGACTCCTGGTGCTGCTGAAGTCGGCACCGGGCGAGGGGTGCCTGGGGAGCCAGGAGGGGATGCAAACTGTGGGCAGAGCCTAGGAACAAGACATGAGGCACACCTTCAGATGGTGAAGCTGCTTCGGAACAGAATCTCCACATAGCTGTAGGATTTTCTTCTTGGGCAGGGGCTGTGTCAATTAGGCAGGTGGATTCTTGTATTTTAATCTAACTTTCAACCAGTCCACAGGCTTCTCTTTGGAGCCCACACAGGGAGAGGTTGCTTGAGGTGTCTGGTGTCTCTCATAGAGACCTGAATCCTACTGGATTAGAGCTCCACCCTAATGGCTTCATTAAATCTTAATCACTTCCTTTACAGGCCCCATTGCCAAATACAGCCACACCTGGGGGTTTGGGCTTCAGCTGATCATTCTGGGAAGGGCACACGCATTCAGTCCAGACTAGGTGGATGTCCCCCACCACTGTCATACTTGAGTCAAAACTGGGTCTACATACAGCTCTCAACCAGAGAGACGTCTATTCCCCACAGACCTCCAGCACCTTGGGCATCTGCTGGACGCTGAATACAGGTTCAGGGCATCAGAGCACCATGGTTAAGAACTCTGGTTCTGAACGAACAACAAAGAGACAGCACCTCTTGTTTGCTGTCTTGGGAACGCGACTTCAAGTCAGGGTTCCACGGTGACATGCACACAGCAGCACGCTGGGTACTAGGTTTTCGGGGGCAGACCTGGGGTGGCCTCTGGTAATGAACAGCCTCTTGCAGAAATGAAGCAGGACCCTCCAGGGCCCTCCCCAGGACAAAAGACTTTCCATGTCCCCTGTTTCTTGTTTGTAGGGAAAAGGCTTCAGCCAGACCTTCCCTGAGTTCCAAAGGGGAGATTCAAACAGTTAGGGATAAGGGAACTGAGTGAATGTAGAAAAAAGAAAAAGCGGTCAAGACACAACAGTGCTACAGTGAAGACGGGTCCCAGTTCCTCCTCAAGGGAGACACACAACAATCTGAACTAGATCTCTGAGTGCTTCTACAGAACTAAGGTTCCCACTCAGGCTAAAGATGGTAACTTCAGGCTGAGCACAAACATACAGACACTAGACTGGTTGGGATCAGGCTGATGACTGAGATTCCTGAAACACCATCCTATTATCTCACCACCAACCAATGAAAAGAACGTCACACATCCTGCAGCCTCTCACTCCCACCCCTCTGCCAAATGCTGCCTTTAAGAACACTTCCCTGAAGTGTTTGGTCTATTGAGCACAAGCCATCCGTCTCCTTGCTTGGCCCTGTAAGAAGCCTTTCTCTGCTCCAAACCCCAATGTTTCGGTTTGTTCAGCCTCACTATGCATTGGGCCCAGGAACTTGGGTTCAACAACACTGCGACGGTGTGCAGTACAGTAAGTCCTCTGCATGCAAATGAGTTCTGTTCTAAGAGTGGGTTCTGAAGTCCAATTTGTCCAACAAAGTTAGCCTAGGTACCCAAATAACACTATCGGCTCCATACCCCTGCTTTTATGTTTGCTTCCAGACATCCTGGGCTTGAAATAAAAATACTGTACCACCGTACTCTACACTGTATTGGAAATACACTAAAGCACAACCACGTGTAGAGGAAGCATGCATGTGCCAATGCATACCAGACACACAAATTAACGTACAGGACTGAACATGCAAACATATGTTAGCATCTTTGAAAGTTGGTTCATATGTAGGGGACTTACTGTAATTATCTATACATCATTACATGAAAACAGAGCATGTGATGAAGTTCAGGATGTGCTACCCAAAATATGGCACCTTGGGATAGTAACATCTTAAGCTGAAGGAATTAACAAAAACAAAACAGAACAACAACAACAACAACAAAAAACCCAGCAGAAGCAGGAAGATCACTCTGACCTCTCCTAGATCACTCTTCTTCCCTGAAACAGGTTATAAAACTCCTATGTGAATAGTATCCCATACCAGGGGGAGGAAAGACATTCATATCACCAAAAACAGGGAACTTGGGACCAAGAAATCTGTACAAACAAACCTTGTTAAACTAACCCATATCTTCTTAGTTACTTCTTCACCATTTACTACCCCAAGCCCAAATCCCTTTGATTCGTCAATTCTTCACAAATTTATTATTGTTTTGTTTCAAAGAAAAATTTAAAATTTCTACAGTGAATACATATAACTTTGTATTGATATAAATTATTTTAAAGTGTTTTAAAGCATTGCATTTATCCACTGAAGGAAATTCAAAAAGATTTTCTTCAGCTAGTTCCCACATGTGTTGTTGTTGTTTACTTGCTAAGTTGTGTCCATCTCTTTTGGGATCCCATGGACTGCAGCCTGCCCGGCTGCTCTGTCCATGGGATTTCCCAGGCAAGAATACTAGAGTGGGTTGCCGTTTCCTGCTCCAGGGTGTCTTCCTGCCCCAGGGATCTAACCCGCTCCTCCTGCTTGACAGATTCTTTACCACTGCGCCACCTGGGAAGCCCTCTAGATTCCACATAGGAGGTCTGAAATAAGAGATTTGTCAGACCTGTGGGTGAATCTAAAAGAAACACTGGCTGTACAAAACAACAATCAGAATGTCAAATGTGTGTGCAGAGAAACAAGCCAAAACCAAAATACTGGGCGAAGATGGCATTAACATTGGAAGACGGTTATCAGAACTACTAGGCTTCCCTGATAGCTCAGTTGGTAAAGAATCCACCTTCAATGCAGGAGGCCCTGGTTTGATTCCTGGGTCAGGAAGATCCACTGGAGAAAAGATAGGCTACCCACTCCAGTATTCTGGCCTGGAGAATTCCATGGATTGTATAGTCCATAGGGTCACAAAGAATTGGACACAACTGAGCGACCTTCACTTGCATCAGAACTACTGCAGCACATTATTCAGTGGCACTATTCACAAAGTACAGAGGAACTGCAAGAAGGAAGAGAAACACCAAGAATTTTCTGTAAGTGCTCCTTTCGAGCCAGTGAGAGAGAGAAAAAGTTGCTGACCACATTTGAGGGAAGAGATCTCCATAAAATATAAAGTCAGGATCTGCATTTCAAGATAAAGATAGACATAGTGTACCGTTGAGAACAGATTCGTCTCTTGGTAAGTTAAGATCAGAAAAGCAAAGAATGGCAATTACTTAAAAATAAGCAAGCATTTGGAAATTAGATCATTTCATTTTAACAAATATCTACAGTCTCTGTAGCTCACAAGCTCATCATTCTCCAAACAAAAGGAACTTGATGTAACACAGGCAACAGTTACGTGAAATTGTTTCAAAGTATCTTTATAATCTGAATGTGTTCTCCTTTTTATAGGGGACTCACATGTCTAATTCTATATTTTCCATTTCCAGACTAGATATGTATCTATGCATCTTGGCTCCATCCTTCATTACTTACTGGTAGGAGAAGGCGATGGCACCCCACTCCAGTACTCTTGCCTGGAAAATCCCATGGACGGAGGAGCCTGGTAGGCTGCAGTCCATGGGGTCTCGAGGAGTCGGACACGACTGAAGTGACTTAGCAAGCAAG
>NW_011495030.1:6718391-6722470 GCF_000754665.1 Bison bison bison
AAGACACACTGAAACCATACTCAATAGAAAACTAGTCAATCTAATCACACTAGGACCACAGCCTTGT
Organism: Bison bison bison; assembly: GCF_000754665.1. Taxonomy (NCBI): domain Eukaryota; kingdom Metazoa; phylum Chordata; class Mammalia; order Artiodactyla; family Bovidae; genus Bison; species Bison bison. Next base: position 6,718,459 of record NW_011495030.1, read on the forward strand.
CTAACTCAATGAAACTAAGTCACTCCAATTGGGGCCACCCAAGACAGGCGGGTCATGGTGGAGAGGTCTGACAGAATGTGGTCCACTGGGGACCACAAGGGAAGGAAATGGCAAACCACTTCAGTATTCTTGCCTTGAGAATCCCATGAACAGTATGAAAAGGCAAAATGATAGGATACTGAAAGAGGAACTCCCCAGGTCAGTAGGTGCCCAATATGCTACTGGAGATCAGTGGAGAAATAACTCCAGAAAGAATGAAGGGATGGAGCCAAAGCAAAAACAATACCCAGTTGTGGATGTGACTGGTGACAGAAGCAAGGTCTGATGCTAAAAAGAGCAATATTGCATAGGAACCTGGAATGTCAGGTCCATGAACCAAGGCAAATGGGAAGTGGTCAAACAGGAGATGGCAAGAGTGAATGTCGAAATTCTAGGAATCAGCGAACTGAAATGGTCTGGAATGGGTGAATTTATCTCAGATGACCATTATATCTACTACTGTGGGCAGGAATCCCTCAGAAGAAATGGAGTAGCCATCATGGTCAACAAAAGAGTCCAAAATGCAGTACTTGGATGCAATCTCAAAAATGACAGAATGATCTCTGTTCGTTTCCAAGGCAAACCATTCAATATCACAGTAATCCAAGTCTATGCCCCAACCAGTAACACTGAAGAAGCTGAAGTTGAATGGTTCTATGAAGACTTACAAGACTTTTAGAACTAACACCAAACAAAGATGTCCTTTTCATTATAGGGGACTGGAATACAAAAGTAGGAAGTCAGGAAACACCTGGAATAACAGGCAAATTTGGTCTTGGAATACGGAATGAAGCAGGGCAAAGGCTAATAGAGTTTTGCCAAGAGAACACACTGGTCATAGCAAACACCCTCTTCCAACAACACAAGAGAAGACTCTACACATGGACATCACCAGATGGTCAACACCAAAATCAGATTGATTATGTTCTTTGCAGCCAAAGATGGAGAAGCTCTATACAGTCAGCAAAAACAAGACCGGGAGCTGACAGTGACTCAGACCATGAACTCCTTATTGCCAAATTCAGACTGAAATTGAAGAAAGTAGGGAAAACCACTAGACCATTCAGGTATGACCTAAATCAAATCCCTTATGATTATACAGTGGAAGTGAGAAATAGATTTAAGGGCCTAGATCTGATAGATAGAGTGCCTGATGAACTATGGACTGAGGTTTGTGACATTGTACAGGAGACAGGGATCAAGACAATTTCCATGGAAAAGAAGTGCAAGAAAGCAAAATGGCTGTCTGAGGAGGCCTTACAAATAGCTGTGAAAAGAAGAGAAGCAAAAAGCAAAGGAGAAAAGGAAAGATATAACCATCTTAATGCAGAGTTCCAAAGAATAGCAAGGAGATAAGAAAGACTTCCTCAGCAATCAATGCAAAGAAATAGAGGAAAACAACAGAATGGGAAAGACTAGAGATCTCTTCAAGAAAATTAGAGATACCAAGGAAACATTTCATGCAAAGAAGGGCTCAATAAAGGACAGAAATGATATGGACCTAACAGAAGCAGAAGATATTAAGAAGAGATGGCAAGAATACACAGAAGAACTGTACAAAAAAGATCTTCACAACCCAGATAATCACGATGGTGTGATCACTCATCTAGAGCCAGACATCCTGGAATGTGAAGTCAAGGGGGCCTTAGAAAGCATCACTATGAACAAAGCTAGTGGGGGTGATGGAATTCCAATTGAGCTATTTCAAATCCTGAAAGATGATGCTGTGAAAGTGCTGCACTCAATATGCCAGCAAATTTGGAAAACTCAGCAGTGGCCACAGGACTAGAAAAGGTCAGTTTTCATTCCAATCCCAAAGAAAGGCAATGCCAAAGAATGCTCAAACTACCGCACAATTGCACTCATCTCACATGCTAGCAAAGTAATGCTCAAAATTCTCTAAGCCAGGTTTCAGCAATATGTGAACCATGAACTTCCAGATGTTCAAGCTGGTTTTAGAAAGGGCAGAGGAACCAGAGATCAAATTTCCAATATCTGCTGGATCATGGAAAAAGGAAGAGAGTTCCAGAAAAACATCTATTTCTGCTTTATTGACTATGCCAAAGCCTTTGACTGTGTGGATCACAATAAACTGGAAAATTCTGAAAGAGATGGGAATACCAGACCACCTGACCTGCCTCTTGAGAAACCTGTATGCAGGTCAGGAAGCAACAGTTAGAACTGGACATGGAACAACAGACTGGTTCCAAATAGGAAAAGGAGTACATCAAGGCTGTATACTGTCACCCTGCTTATTTAACTTATATGCAGAGTACATCATGAGAAACGCTGGACTGGAAGAAACACAAGCTGGAATCAAGATTGCCGGGAGAAATGTCAATAACCTCAGATATGCAGATGACACCACCTTTATGGCAGAAAGTGAAGAGGAACTAAAAAGCCTCTTGATGAAAGTGAAAGAGGAGAGTGAAAAAGTTGGCTTAAACCTCAACATTCAGAAAACTAAGATCATGGCATCTGGTCCCATCACTTCATGGCAAATAGATGGGGAAACAGTGGAAACAGTGTCAGACTTTATCTTTTTGGGCTCCAAAATCACTGCAGATTGTGATTGCAGTCATGAAATTAAAAGACGCTTACTCCTTGGAAGGAAAGTTATGGCAGCCTAGATAGCATATTCAAAAGCAGAGACATTACTTTGCCAACTAAGGTCCATCTAGTCAAGGCTATGGTTTTTCCAGTGGTCATGTATGGATGTGAGAGTTGGACTGTGAAGAAGGCTGAGCGCCGAAGAATTGATGCTTTTGAACTGTGGAGTTGAAGACTCTTGTGAGTCCGTTAGACTACAAGGAGATCCAACCAGTCCATTCTGAAGGAGATCAGCCCTGGGATTTCTTTGGAGGGAATGATGCTAAAGCTGAAACTCCAATACTTTGGCCAGCTGATGTGAAGAGCTGACTCAATGGAAAACACTCTGATGCTGGGAGGGATTGGGGACAGGAGGAGAAGGGAACGCCAGAGGATGAGATGGCTGGATTGCATCACCGACTCGATGGACATTAGTTGGGGTGAACTCCGGGAGCTGGTGATGGACAGGGAGGCCTGGCGTGCTGTGATTCATGGGGTTGCAAAGAGTCGGACATGACTGAGCGACTGAATTGAACCGAACTGAAGCTAATGAAAATTTTCAATGTTTTTAAATTTACCCCTATGCTCACTCTTTCAGACACAAGAGGAAAAAGAATATGTTCTTAGATAAGGCAAACTTGTGGATTCCATGGATTTAAAGACATCCTTAGGGACTTCCCTGGTGGCACAGTGGATAGAAATCTGCCTGCCAATGTAGGGGACATGGGTTTGATCCCTAGTCTGGGAACATTCCACAAGCCACAGAGCAATTAACCTTGTGTGCCACACTCCTGAGTGTGCGTTCTAGGGCCCGTGAGCTACAACTACCAAGTCTGTTTGCTGCCAGTACTGAAGCTCATGCAGTTAGAGCCCGTGCTCTCAACTAGAGAAGCCTGCATACCACAGTGAAGAGTAGCCCCCACTTGCCATAACTAGAGAAAGTCCATGAACAGCAACAAAGACCCAGTGCAATCAAAAGTAAATAAATATTTAAAAAAAAAAAAAGAATATTAGAAGTCTCTTTGTATTTAATGCTTACTGAGCGAATGAGTGAAAGAATGGATATGCAAATAAATGGATGGTTATGCAGACAATTAGGCCAACTACTGAATCTCATCCCTCCCTTTGGTTTTGCTTCCTCTACTCTGTCAGCTCAGAGAAGGCAATGGCACCCCACTCCAGTACTCTTGCCTGGAGGATCCCCTGGGCAGAGGAGCCTGGTGGGCTGCAGTCCATGGGGTCACTAGGAGTCGGACACGACTGAGCGACTTCACTTTCACTTTTCACTTTCATGCATTGGAGATGGAAATGGCAACCCACTCCAGTGTTCTTGCCTGGAGAATCCCAGGGACGGGGGAGCCTGGTGGGCTGCCGTCTATGGGGT
>NW_011495030.1:6722570-6728478 GCF_000754665.1 Bison bison bison
AGAGTCGGACATGACTGAAGCGACTTAGCAGCAGCAGCAGCACTCTGTCAGCTGATTCTGAGCACCTGCAAAAGTTATTTTGCACAGGACTGTTTTGTGTTGGCCTTAGTAGTTGAGGGGATGCCAGCCTTGGTTCTGCCCAACACTCAGCCTCAGCCCCATGGGCTCTTCCCTAACTGAGAGTGAGCACTGCTGGCTGCAGATACCTGCAATCACAGCAGGGGAGCTGCCCCATCACAGACCCTGGTTCCTATTCAATTCAGCACCTGTGCAGCTGGCCTGTGGCCTTGCCTCCCTGTCTCAGCACTGATAGCTCCTGATTGGGCTCCCACTGGTTTTCTATATCCATTGCTCACTCAGTCATCATGGCTTCATCACTCTCAGGTGGTAGGTGTGATGCCGGTGAAAAGGTGAAGTGCTAAACACTTACAGGAGAAAGTGGGGACAATGCTATAATTTAATGAAGAGATGAAAAGACTCTGATAACATGGGGATGTATTTTGAAAGAAGTTCTAGCCAAAGACATTGCTCTCTCTCCAAATGACTGTGCATGAAGAAACATTGCATACAATGAATCTGAAGTCACAGAAGCATAGACCCTTCAGAAACAGGGTGTAAGCCCAATACTCCAAAGCCCTACGGAGAGGTGAGGAAGACAGGAAAACCAGTGCTTCCGAGTGTCACACAATCTGCCAATGGCAGGTGGAAGGCAGTGACTTTACACGTGTCTGCCACCTCACAAGGCACATTGGCATACAATGTTTTATTTACTCCACCACACGAACTCTATAGGACTTCCCTGCTCAGATGGTAAAGAATCCTCCTGCGATGTGAGAGACCTGGGTTTGATTCCTGGGTTGGGAATCGAGAAGGAGAAGGAGGAGGAAATGGCAACCCACTCTAGTATTTTTGCCTGGAGAATCCCCATGGGCAGAGGAGCCTGGTGGGCTACAGTCCATGGGGTGACAAAGAGTCAGACACAACAGAGCAACTAAGCACAGCACAGCATAAACTCTATATATATTTATTATGATGCTATTTTACATCTAAGGAGACCACTTGTCTGGCACAGTGGTAAAGAATCTGCCTGCCAATGCAGTGGATGCAGAAGACGTGGGTCCTATCTTTGGGTTGGGAAGATTCTCTGAATTAGGAACTGGTAATCCACTCCATTATTCTGGCTTGGGAAATCGCATGGACAGAGGAACCTGGTGGGCTACAGTCCCTGGGGTTGCACAGAGTCAGACAAGACTGAGCATGCGTACAGACCACTTGTCAGAGCAGGGATATTTGTTCCTTCATGCCCAAACAATCCAGGAATCATCAGGTTGATGGTTCTCTACTGTTGATCTGAGTATTTGATAATAAATATTTGTAGAGCTGTGTTGAACCAAGTTTTTAACTGAAGTTGATAATGTTTTACAAATTGAGAATCATTTGGAGATCATGAGAAAAACACACCATAACTTTGTGACAAAGGAAGTAAATACAGAAATAAATTTAAACAAACTTAGAACTTCCCAGGAGGTGCTAGTGGTAAAGAACCCGACTGCCACGTAAGGAGACATAAGAGACTCGGGCTCAATCCTTGGGTCGGGAAGATCCCCTGGAGGAGGGCACGGCAACCCACTCCAGTGTTCTTGCCTGGAGAATCCCAAGGACAGAGGAGCCTGGCGAGACCACTACAGTTCATGGGGTTGCATAGAGTTGGACACGACTGAAGAGACTTAGCATACATGCACTACAGTAAAAATTATGAATTGTGTTTTTCTTACATTTAGAATTAAAACACAGTTCTAATGTATCAATTATAACATATAACTGAGTAGGTAATAAATGGAGTTAAATTGTTCTAAGGCCTGTGTATTACCCAGGACAAAGGTAAAAGTATTGATACTTTTAGATCTTAATCATACATATAGTTAATATATTATGTATGATACTATGTACTGTATTATATATTATTTTTAAGTTAATCAGTAAAAGAATAGAAAAAGAGTACATAACATCTTACCCAGAAGAAGGGGAAATGTAACAATAGAAATTATTCAGTCCAATAGAAATGACAGAGAAGGAAAACACAGGACAGGCATGACAAGGGCTCAAAATGATAGATGAAACCTAATTATGTCTGCAGTTGTATCGGCATAAATAGAGTAAATGTTCCTGCCAGCATCCATGATTTTTTTGAAAACATCTAACTTCCATCCATTTACAAGAAATGCATCTAAAACATTAAAATGTATAAAAACTGAAAGTAAAATTATGAAAAAGGATAAGTCAAAAGAATACTGGTATATCCATATTAACATTAGACAACATAGACTTCCAGGCAAAAAGCAGCACAGGGAAGCCACTTCCTAATGGTAAAAGGCTCAATCCTTCAGGAAGATAAAATAATTTTAAGTTGCTATACTTATAACAACATTGCCAATAAATAAACAAACAAGCAAACACAAAATTACAAGAAGTAAACAAATCCGTAATCAAAGAGTAAAAGATTAAAAACTCATGTTTCTGACTAAATTATAGAACAGGAAGATAAAACATACCAGTATGAACATTAAAAATATGAACATAATTACAAACTAGAGCACATGGATGTACATAAAATCTGCACACAGTACTGAATAATGCATTCTTTTATGGTACACATAATATTTAAGGAAACTATATATGGGGTCATGGAGTAAAACCTACACACACCCCAAAAGACTGAGATCATACAGAATTTCTTCTCTGACAGCAGTGTAATTAAGTGACAAATCAATCACAAGTTAACTAAAAAAATCTTCTTATGTTTGGAAAGTAAGACAGACTTCCAACTTGTCCATGGGTTAAACAGGAAATGATCATGTAAATTAGACAATGTTCAGAGTAAATACAAACACATAACAAAATCTCTGGACCATCTTTATGTCATGAGATAGAAAGACCTACAGAAAATGAAAATTTTTATAAAAAATATAGTTTATTGAAACTGACCTGAAACAAAAAAAAAACAAAAACCCTGAACCTAGGAAGGAATTTAAAACTTGAGTTGTAACATAACCACGAAAGAAATTGAACCAGTCACTTAAAATCTTCCTAAGAAAAGGAAATTCTAGGTCCAAGTGGCTTGAACTGATGAAGTTAACAAACATTCAAGGAATAATTAATAAAACAAGATAGAGTGAATGGTAGAAAAGCATTAATCAAAGAAAGTATGTCTGAAAAATGTCTAGAAGAGAAGGAAGACAGTGAATCAGTACTTGTTACCGCTCCTGAAAGCACTCCAAAAGCGTTCATTACTACCTTACTAGCCATCAAAAACGAAAGACTGGAATCTCAGGAAAAGGCCATTCCCCTCTGGCATAATTATATCAATGATTGACCAAGCCTTTCCTCCTGAACTGCCCGGGGGTGGGTGGGGCTGCAGGCCCTCCCACAAGCATGCCCTGGGTCTTCCCACATAGATTACTGCCTAAACTCCTGTATTGCCTCTTTTAATCTCTGTGGTGTGCATCCTATTCTTATCTTGATTTTACAGATACGAAGCTGAACTTTAGAAAAGTGATCTTCACGGCCACATGGTTAACAGAGGATATGGGTGGGGATGGAAGACAGGCCAATTGACGGTACTGGAAAACTCATACCCTTCGCTTCTCCTCTACATCCATGTTATTTATTAGTGGTCCCACTGAGCCTCCCAGCAGGATCCATCAGGAGTGTTTGCTTCCCCACAACAACACAGCCCTTCCCTGGCACAGATAAATCAATGCTGACTATTTCAAAGCAGCATATGGTGCCCAGGACTGACCTTTGGATAGCTATTTAAAGAGTGAGGACATTCTGAGGTTTGTGCCATCGTGTGACAGCAGGTGGTCAGCAGTTACCCATAAAAGTTGTTTAAAAGAGCACTTGACAAATACTTACTCTCTCCAGAAAATGGGGTTTAAATAATAGAAACTATCCTGTAGAGTTGTTGGGCTATTAGATGAGCTAATATTTATGCTTTATGTCACCCACCAAGATGCAAGCAGTCAGAGCATCTCCACAAAACAACGTTCACCCTTCCATCATGGCCAACCAATGCTGAGTCTGCCCAGCCCCAACTGCATTACATTCTGATAAGCATCCACAGACAATTATGAAGAACACCCAAATTTCATACTTTTGGCTCCTCTCAGCTGTGCACCTCACCCTAGTGCTCTAGGCTTCGCCATCATGAGTTAAGGAGTTGTCATCTCCCTTCTGGAATGAACTTCCTCTCCAGACTCATTACTCTCACTCCCCATATAGCTGTACCAGGTCCATACTCTAATTTCTCAGAGATCTGTTACGTGAATCAGTGCAGTGTGTAACACCGAGTGTAAGGAATCGTGAGTCATGTGTTACACACATTTCCCATTTCTATCTTTGCTTAGTGGAGTGTGTCATGGAGTTTTAAATAGATCTTGGTCTCCTTGAACCTTCATATTCAAATTCATTCTTAGTGTGAAAAAAATTTATATAAAGTAAAATATAAAGAACAAGTTTCTTGTAAACCCACGACTAAGCAGCTGCCTTAGATGAGCAGAGAGAGAACCCCTTTACCAGCACTTTCTGCTGATCCTTCAGTCCTGTGCAAGAAGATCAGAGGAACTGTGCCTGCCCCATGTATTTGTCTTGATGATGCAGACAAAATAATGTAATGCATTTAGGCTTCCTAATGTATCTGATACTACACTACCTAAATCAAATCCCTTATGATTATACAGTTGAAGTGAGAAATAGATTTAAGGGCCTAGATCTGATAGATAGAGTGCCTGATGAACTATGGAATGAGGTTCATGACATTGTATAGGAGACAGGGATCAAGACCATTCCCGTGGAAAAGAAATGCAAAAAAGCAAAATGGCTGTCTGGGGAGGCCTTACAAATAGCTGTGAAAAAAAGAGAAGCAAAAAGCAAAGGAGAAAAGGAAAGATATAAACATCTGAATGCAGAGTTCCAAAGAGTAGCAAGAAGAGATAAGAAAGCCTTCTTCAGCGATCAATGCAAAGAAATAGAGGAAAACAACAGAAAAAAGACTAGGAATCTCTTCAAGAAAATCAGAGATACCAAAGGAACATTTCATGCAAAGATGAGCTCGATAAAGGACAGAAATGGTATGGACCTAACAAAACCAGAAGATATTAAGAAGAGATGGCAAGAATACACAGAAGAACTGTACAAAAAAGATCTTCACGATCCAGATAATCACGATGGTGTGATCACTGACCTAGAGCCAGACATCCTGGAATGTGAAGTCAAGTGGGCCTTAGAAAGCATCACTACGAACAAAGCTAGTGGAGGTGATGGAATTCCAGTTGAGCTGTTTCAAATCCTGAAAGATGATGCTGTGAAAGTGCTGCACTCAATATGCCAGCAAATTTGGAAAAATCAGCATTGGCCACAGGACTGGAAAAGGTCAGTTTTCTTTCCAATCCCAAAGGCAATGCCAAAGAATGCTCAAACTACCACACAATTGCACTCATCTCACACTCTAGTAAAGTAATGCTCAAAATTCTCCAAGCCAGGCTTCAGCAATATGTGAACTGTGAACTTCCAGATGTTCAAGCTGGTTTTAGAAAAGGCAGAGGAACCAGAGATCAAATTGTCAACATCTGCTGGATCATGGAAAAAGCAAAAGAGTTTCAGAAAAACATCTATTTCTGCTTTATTGACTATGCCAAAGCCTTTGACTGTGTGGATCACAATAAACTGGAAAATTCTGAAAGAGACGGGAATACCAGACCACCTGATCTGCCTCTTGAGAAATTTGTATGCAGGTCAGGAAGCAACAGTTAGAACTGAACATGGAACAACAGACTGGTTCCAAATAGGAAAAGGAGTTCATCAAGGCTGTATATTGTCACCCTGTTTATTTAACTTACATGCAGAGTAC
>NW_011495030.1:6728578-6740558 GCF_000754665.1 Bison bison bison
TCAATAACCTCAGATATGCAGATGACACCACCCTTATGGCAGAAAGTGAAGAGGAACTCAAAAGCCTCTTGATGAAAGTGAAAGTGGAGAGTTAAAAGGTTGGCTTAAAGCTCAACATTCAGAAAACGAAGATCATGGCATCCGGTCCCACTGCTTCATGGGAAATAGATGGGGAAACAGTGCAAACAGTGTCAGATTTTATTTTTCTGGGCTCCAAAATCACTGCAGATGGTGATTGCAGCCATGAAATTAAAAGACGCTTACTCCTTGGAAGGAAAGTTAGGACCAACCTAGATAGCATATTGAAAAGCAGAGACATTACTTTGCCAACAAAGGTTCGTCTAGTTAAGGTTATGGTTTTTCCTGTGGTCATGTATGGATGTGAGAGTTGGACTGTGAAGAAGGCTGAGCGCCAACAAATTGATGCTTTTGAACTGTGGTGTTGGAGAAGACTCTTGAGAGTCCCTTGGACTGCAAGGAGATCCAACCAGTCCATTCTGAAGGAGATCAGCCCTGGAAGTCCTTTGGAGGGAATGATGCTAAAGCTGAAACTCCAGTACTTTAGCTACCTCATGCGAAGAGTTGACTCATTGGAAAAGACTCTGATGCTGGGAGGGATTGGGGGCAGGAGGAGAAGGGGACGCCAGAGGATGAGATGGCTGGATGGCATCACTGAGTCGATGGACGTGAGTCAGTGAACTCCGGGAGTTGGTGATGGACAGGGAGGCCTGGCGTGCTGTGATTCATGGGGTCGCAAAGAGTCGGACACGACTGAGCGACTGATCTGATCTGATCTGAATGTATCTGACTTCCAATGTCGAGTGGAAACTTTGAAATGCACTGAATTTTAGAGAAAGGGCATGCCATTTACAGGAGCCCAAGAATTTTAGCAGTGGGTGTAAATTTCACAACACATAAATTCACTGTTACAAAAGTATTTTTTAAATCTCTTATATTCAGCTCCCCTTCTGCTGGTTAACAGAACACTTATTAGCTGTTACCTTTGTAAAGTAGAACTAGATTGGGAGGAAGAAGTTTTTTTTAAAACTTTGTATACTTCTGTGCAATTTTACTTTATTATTTTTTGGAAAGGGGTCCATTTGCCCTAACTCCTAATGAAAATCCTTTTTGGACCAGATTCAGGAGGAACTCTGTTATCCATGGAAAAACAGGTAGTTGATGGTGATGCTTCAGAATTCTCCCAGCAGAACATGACAGCTGATATGCCTTCCCCCAGAAACCACCTTGAAACACCCTATGGTTGAATTGATTCACCCAGATATTATTAAGAAATTGGATCTCTCTTAAAGGCTTAAACATAAGGTATGACACATAGAACTCCTAGAAGAGATCATAGGAAAAAACATTCTCTGACATAAATCTTACCAACATCTTTTTAGGTCAGTCTTCTAAGGCAATAGAAATAAAAACAAAAATAAACAAATGGGACCTAACAAAACAAAAACCCTGTTGCTGGGACAGACTGAAGGGAAAAGGAGAAGAGGACAGCAGAGGATGAGATGGCTGGATGCCATCACTGATTCAATGGACATGAATTTGAGCAAGCTCTGGAAGATAGTGAAGGACAGGGAAGCCTGGCATGCTGCAGTCCGTGGGGTTGAAAAGGCTCGGACACGACTTGATGACTAAACAACAATAAACACAGATAACAAATGCTGGAGAGGGTGTGTAGAAAAGGAAACCCTCTTACACTGTTGGTGGGACTGCAAGTTGGTGCAGCCGCTATGGAAACCAGTATGGCGGTTCCTCAAAAACGCTAAACTTAGAGTTGCCATATGATTCAGTGATCCCACTTCTGGGCATATATCTGGACAAAGCTATAATTTTAAAAGATACATGCACCTCTATATTCACAGCAGCACTATTTACAATAGTTAAGAATTGGAAACAATCTACATGTCCATCGACAGACAAATGGATAAAGCAGACATGGTATAAACACACATGCACATGCATGCGTGCACACACACACACACACACACACCACACACACAAATGGAGTATTACTCAGCAATCAAAAACAATAAAATAGTGCCATTTGCAGCAACACGGATGAACCTAGAGATTACCATACTAAGCAAAGGAAATCAGAAAGAGAACGACAAATGATATCACTTGTATGTGGAATCTAAAATGTGATACAAATCAACGTATCTATGAAAAAAGAAAAACAGACTTACAGACATAGAGAACAGACTTACGGTTGCCAAGGGAGTGGAGAGGAAAGCAGGGAAGGAATGGGAGTTTGGGATTAGCAGAGGCAAACTATTATATATAGGATGGATAAACAACAAGCTCCTACTGTGGAGCACAGGGAACAATACTCAATATGCTGTGACAAAGCATAATGGAAAAGAATATATACGGACACACACATATATAACTGTGTCACTTGGCTATACAGAAGGAATTAATACAAGATTGTAAATCAACTATACTTTCATTAAAAAAAATTTTTTAAAGAATTTGGGCTTCAAATAAGGTACAGAAACATTCTAGTGCCAGAAAATTGAGTACATTAAAAGCTGGAGTAGAGGCAGGACTGAAGAGGAGCACAGACAGCGAGAGTGGCCATCCCCACTGGCTCGACAGCCGAGAGCCAGCAAGGACAGGGAGGACTTGAGGAGTGGGGCAGGCAAGCCCTGGAGTTCCCCTCTCTGGCTCTTTGCATTCTTATGACACTGCTTAGCGAAAGCATTTCTGTGCAACAGTGTGAGTGCTGCTGTTTCACTAGTCATACGCGGTGTGGTATTTTGGATTCTGCAAATCATTCAGGATGGCCATATGACATCCTAGGTTTAACTGACTGCCATCGGGCATACTGTAGTGATAGCACACCCATGAAGCAAGTAAATCATCCTATTTCTGCAATGCAAACAGTGTGATTTCCTGCTCATAATATCTTCTGTTTCTTAGGGTTCCCCCAGACACATTTTGAGGCCTTAGTTTGCTGTCAGGTGTCACACACAGTGAGGCCTCTGTGTACTAAAGATCACAGAGCTACTCTTCTAACGCACAGAACCTGCTGATGTAATCATCTGAATAGGCATTTGGGCAAAGTGCACAAACATTGGGCCCTCTAGACCACTGAGAGACATTCCTGCAGGATCTTGACAACCTGTAAACCTGGGAGACTCTCCAAGATATTCTGTTACAGAGTGTATCCTTACTCTTAACTTACTAGGCACTCAGATTTTTTTTCTGAAAAGATTATGCTTAGCATTTACTTGTTAAATCAACTCTAACAAATACATCCTCTTGTAACAAGATACAAGAAATCAGGTAGGCAGTAGTCAACTATGATTACTGAAGCATGAACATTTCATAGCTACTTCTGGTTCAAGACATCATTAAATAATGTGTTAAATGTAAATCTGGAACACAGCATTTGGGATGCAAATGCGCAAGTTAAATGTTTCCTGGCTTAAGAAAACTGGTGGATTTGGGATTTTAAGCCATTAGGGGAGACTGAACCCAGACTAGTTTCAATGTTTTTAAAAAATCAGTTCAATAAACTATTTTAAACTAAATGTACAGATAACCACTACACAGATCAAGAAACAGAATGTTGTTAGCATCACAAAACTTTGCTCTTTTCTAATTGCAAGTGTTTTTGTAACCAAGCAATACCCCATGATGCCTTCCTGGGACAGACCCCTTCTCTGTATCCTCTATCTCCTAGCTGAAGTACCTAGATAACAGTATCTGATGCACATTTCCTGAGTTGTTTTATTGATGTGAAAACTACCACCAAATGGAAGAAATGAACTAGTTGATGACCATGAACATGTAGCCCCCAGACCTACTAGCATCAAAAGATTTATGGTGTTAACCCCTGTGACACTCCCCTGTTACCTCACCATCAGCCAATCAGAACCGTACATGAGCTGATCACATAATCTAGACCCCACTCACCACCCCCCAACCTTGCTTTTAAGAATGTTTTCCTGAAATACATCAGGGAGTTCTGGTGTTTTGAGCACTAGCTGTCCTGGACTCCTCGTTAGGTGCCCTGAAATAAATGCTGCATTTCTCCATAATCTAGTGTCAGGAGACTGGCTTTACTGCATACAGGTCAGCAGACCCAAGTTTGGGTTTTCTCCTCTCCAAAGGTAAGCAATAAACTCTAGTATGCAGCTTCCCGGTTTTGAACTTTATAAATGAAATCATGTAACATGTAGTCCTTCATGTTTGTCTTCTTTTTTCCATGGAATGTTTGTGGAATTTATCAAGTTAATTGTACTCTATTTAATTCACTAACATATGGTACTCCCTACATAAATAGCCTGTAATGTCTTTATCCATTCTACATTTGAAGGAAACGGGTTGTTTTCAGTTTGGTAAGATTATGAGTCATTTCTTTAGCTCAGAAAGATTTAAAAATTTCTTTTTTTCCATAATTTAAAAAACAGTTCCTCTACTTAATACACATAGTGTTTTGAGAATATGTAGGTATGTTCAACTGGCTACAGTTAAAATGACAGTGATGTAATGATATGTTAACATAAGTGCTTAGTGTTGTATTTATAACTCGTATTCCAAGTTTAACTTTAGGATGACCACTTGGGGTATAAAATATTTACTTGCCCAAAATGCCTTTACAATTAATATGACCACTGCTGAGGGAAAGTTCCCAAATAATCAACTATCATTTTGCTGGGTAATCTATTTGCCAAATTATTCAGGAATTTTCTTAAGTGTTGATTTCTCTGCCTGTAAAATGGTAAATCGTCCTAGATCAAACATAAGATGCCTTTAAAACAATTTTTTTCAACTAATTTGTTTCCTGAGATTTGATTCAGAGTTTTTGAAGGAATTATAAATTGGTTTCGGCTTTCACAGAGTTCAGCAATGTGTTCCAAAAATAGTTTTACCATTTTAGGCTTTTGGAAATGTGTGTAGAGAATGTGTTTACAGGAAAAATGGGATAAATGCTCAGACAAAATGCGCAAGAGGAGTTTGTAAGAATTATTTGTAATGGCAAAAACCATGAACCTTAAAAGTGTATAAACATTAGGTAAAATGAATTAAGGTATTCAATTCAAACAAGTATTTGTTTATTAAATAATTCACACCAAGGACTTCCCTGGTGGTCCAGGGTAAAGAATCAGCCTGCCAATGCAGGGGGCACAGGTTCGATTCCTGGTCTGGGAGGATCCCACATGCCATGGGGTAACTAAGCCCATGCACAACTACTGAGCCTAGAACCAGCAAGCTGCAACCACTGAAGCCCAGGTGCCTAGAGCCTGTGCTCACAAGAGAAGCCACTGTAAAGAGAAGCCGCAGCAACAAAAGGAAGAATGACTCCTGCTCATCGCAATTAGAGAAAGCCCACTTGCTGCAAGGAAGAACCAACACAGCCTAAATTAACTAGTTAATTATAAAATATGCCAAGTACCATGCTACACAGAGAATTCTGCAGTGATCAAGACAGAGAGGTTCCTGAGGATTAAATTCCTGACTCACCTCACCCATAGACACAGGGAATCTACAGCTACAGATGGAACAAATTTCCTCTAGTAAAACCCTAAAGGCTGGCTGAGCAACTGCGACATGTTGAATAAACCAGGAACAAAAATACATTAAACTGGGTAGGAGAGACTGGGACACAACCTCACCTTAAACTTCATGCCCAAACCCAACCCCATAATCAGAAGAGAACTCAAAATCCAGAACTACTGCCTGAGGAGCCAGGCTGCCCAACGTTTAATACCTTCGCCTCACAGACAAGCCCTTAAAATATCTAAACCATTTGAAAACCAACAGGAGACACACAAAGCTCTAGCAAAACTGAGAAGGACTCCTAAAGGGCTCACCGCCTCCGGCTCCGTGCAGACTTGAAGTGAACGAGGAGGCTTCTTTGCTTCTATTACAAGCGGCGCGGAGTGTTTGGCCCACTCACCTGGGAACTACCAGCATCCTCTGGGACAGAAGGTAGGCACCATCCCCTCGCTCCAGCGCGTGATTTTTTTTGATAGGTCTTTCTCTCTTCTTCCTGGCAGGTGCCCTCTGCCTTTGCTGCACTCCTGAGCCAGTATTAACTAGAAGGAAACTTTCACGCCTGTCTGGTGCCTGGGTTTGGTGGCTGCGCACTGGGGACACGGCTCAGTCACGTGACTGGGGGAGGATGGGGGACTTGCAGTCCTAGACACCACAGGACCGGAACAATGGCGAGACAGTCGTGTTGGGGGGACCGCCCCCAAGGCACTGCACAGACAGCTGACTGAGAGAAACCCCCAGACTTTCCTAGAAGGAGCCCGTTTGTTGGTCTCGGAGCTCTGGCCTAGGGGCACCCCTCCTGCCTCAGGGAACCGAGGCTGGTGATCCCAGCCTTTGAGCTGTGCCTCTCTGCCTCTCTCCAGTTCACCAGTATCACTGGTCTGGCGCCTCATTTTGTGGTTGCCTCCAGAGAACCTCAGATTTCCAAGAGAAACCAAGTACAAAAAAAAAAAAAGAGGTTAGAAACTGTGAACTCATTTCTTTGTACAAAGGGTGAATTTTCCTGAATGTAAATACATAATTCAAAGAAGAAAAAAAATTGAGGCAGGGTATCTTAAGTGTATTAAAATGAATTTTAATAAACTGTTTCAATCTAAGCAAGAAACTTGGGTGCCAAATATCAATGTGAAGTGACACAAAACAAACACATTATGAACATCCAAAAATCTGGATTTACAATGGGCATGTTGACAGCTTTTGAAATTAAACAGCACTCAATCACTAATTTTCTTTGAGGGTAAGATTTGTACCCTGCTGGGCTTATAATTTTGTTTTCTCTTTTTGTGCTGTTCATGTGTAAATATTGCCAATTTCATTTGACACAAAAAAGGAAAACAACTTAATTTTGTTTCTAAGCTAGTGAATGATAGACACCCTAGATGAGGCAGTGTAATATATGCTTCCTGGCAATGATATGAGGTGTGTGTGGCGGGGGGGGGGGTGGGGGGAAGGGAAGGGAATCAAGCCATTTCAAATGTATTTGTAACAAGGAAACAAATTTATTGATTTTAAAAGACAAGACACCATTTTGTTTTGAAAAACACAAGGAAGCTAGCCTGAGTTCAAGTCTGAAATATTCAGAAAAATCCTACTAATATCTTTAGTATGTTCCAGTCATTTGTTTAAACAACACACTAAAAGTTAATATATATTTTTATAATTATAAAAGTTCCCCAGTTATTGTACAGTACACAATACAAATCGCCCACAAACTATTATTTAGCTCCTGCCAATTTTGAGAGGACATGATATACTAAAAGATTTAGCATTTCTCACAAAAATCACATCAGGAAATACGTATTTACAAAATCAAATACATTATACAAAAAACCATCACATGTTATTCGGTAAAGATGTTTTTAAATAATTAAAAAGTTTATTCAACTGTAGTCCAAAACTGGAAAAGAACATTACATTATCTCACACATACAATCTCTACAAAAGTTGCTTACCTCATTTACATAATATATTCAGTCGATTGTAAAATAAATGTTCAAATATCTCCTAGTGTTACTATGTTTCTGTGCTTGTGGGACTGAATAATGTAATCTGCCACTTACTAAGTGAAATTTAAATGATGGCACTTAAAAAAAAATACAATATTTTAAAAAAACACAATGAAATAAGTTTTACCTAGAAGGTACGAAAGCCCTGAGTGATAGTAAAATTACTGATTGGTAAGCACTACAATTAACCTAATTAAAAGTTTACCACCCCAGGCACAAATTTCCAAGTTTTCTCAAGGCACTCACTTATAGTTTCTGTAACCAACGCATTGGTCACCACCATAGGTCCCAATTGATGATGGAGATGAGAAAAAAATTTGCTTTGGTACAAAAGATGCTTTTTAAACGAATAAAATTCAATACCTCCTTTACTGGGTCATTTAAAATTGTGTTTAGCGGGTTAAAACAAGGCAAGTATTTATTCAAAAGTATTAATTCATTGAAGGAAAAATTTACTTGGTTATCAACAGTCAATGGGAGTTTTCACTTTTTCTTTTCCTCCCCAGAATCATATCCCTCT
Source organism: Bison bison bison (assembly GCF_000754665.1). Taxonomy (NCBI): domain Eukaryota; kingdom Metazoa; phylum Chordata; class Mammalia; order Artiodactyla; family Bovidae; genus Bison; species Bison bison. The sequence goes on from NW_011495030.1 coordinate 6,736,625, forward strand.
AATAAAGACTTGTCCTCATTACTGAGCTACATAAAAACAATCCTTACCAAAGATTTCATTACTCAGGGCTTCCAATCCCAACATCATAATTCATTTAAAAAAAAAACAAAGGAAAGAAGTGGAGGGGAGGGGAAAGGATCAAATACCAGAACCAAATACGAGACAAAATACATCTTTGAAAATAGGACATATTACCAATTACTTCAAACCAAAAGAAAAAAAAAAAAAAAAGAAATCCTAGGCAGTCACTTTGTAAGTGGCTTTTACTATTTAAGTAAAATTGGTAAACTAAACTCAGGTCTACTGGCACATAAAATCACTAGCAGCAATGATCAAGGCATGCAAACTTAGAAGCATTTACAGTAAATCATCATGAAGAATTCAAAAGAAGAGAGTTAAATTAAAACCCTTTGAGTATTGCATGTTAACACATGAGTAATTTGCATGGTTTGACTTCCTAAACTGCCTAAAAAAAGCAACGTTTACGGCAAACTTGCACTATGCTATGGATGTCCTTTCACCAGACATCAGAATAGGTTACACTCTTTATGAGCGCCTGGCTAGCGCAGCACAAGCACATCTGCAGATGATACGGCTCTCAGGTTCCCTTGAGCAGGGGACAAAGGGGGCCCAGTGCACGCAGAGAGGCCCTTGAACAAAGTCAGCAATTGTGTAAGCACACTGGCATTTACAGATACCAGAAGCAGTAGTCATAGCATCTCCTGACAGATGAGCTTAAAATCAAGTGCCATTCTATCTATATATAATTGTTTTGACAAAGTATTAAAGTTTTGGAGCATAGATAAAATTATGCCCTACATGAAATTCCCAAACAATATTTTATGAGAGATCTAACTCCAAATAACTTACCTGCCCCCATAGTTCAGCTTTTCTTTATCCACTCGTTTCTAAGGCTTCACTTACAACTGTACTTTCTAAAGCTAAATAAACGAGATCTTTTGTTCTGTTTGGGGAAAAAAAATGTAACCCTTTCTTTATCATACCTTTTAAAGGCAATCTAGGTACTTTCAATGTGCAGAGATCAGTAATGACATAGGTCTACAGGCCCATGTATTTGTCCTCCTTTTCTAGAGTCATGATGTGATGCTAGAAAAGTTGATTTTTTTTTTTTTTTTCTGTAAACAGTACACTTCCTTAGATGGCAGTGAATATTTGGGAATAAATATATCAAGCCCTCTTGAAGAAAATTAAGAGTTGTATATAAAATGCAAGTGTTCAGCATGGAAACACTTTATCTTCCTACCCCCCCTTTAAAAAAACAGCATAATTAGACATTTGGATATAGAGTATATTTTACCGGTCTAAGTCTAAATAAATGATCTGAAAGGCTTTTGTCCCCCATTGTATATCTTACAATGCTCAAAGGGTTAATACAAGGCATTACATTAAAGGGGTTTTCTAATACTAGAACTAAGCACTGAATTAATGCTTCTATTCCAGTTTTTAAAAATCACCAAACTTGCAGAAATACTAGGATTCCATTGATTGATTTGTTCTAACCACACACATGGAGGTTGATCTGATCTAGTGACAGGCCTAATTTTCAGTAGCACTGCATGTCAACCCCTCTCCCCCATGTTCTGGTGTGATTCATACAAATCATAAATTCTAACTTTAGTTTTTTGATGATTATTATTTTTCTCACCAGGAATTTGGAGGAGGGGAGGTTATAACAAAGGTCAATTTATTGTAATATAACCACTGCCTCAAATTGTACACAAAGGTGACTTGCCAAAGTTTTTTACTTTCTACTTGTGTCCACACAAGGAGGACCAACATCACAGTGACCTACACTTTTTTTACACTAATGTTTCAAGCACAGCATTATTTTAGACATTTCAAATACATCTGAAGAATTTTTCAATTTGAAAATGCATCACAATTTGCACTTCTAGAGAGTGCGTTCATGTAAAAAGGTTCATGATTACGGTAATGAAACCATATTCAGTCCTGAATGACTTTGACAGCATTCTACAAGAACGTGTTCATTTTTACATGTCTACTACAAATCAAAGGCAGTCAATGATGCACACTACTAATTTTAGGTATGCAGTGTTAAAAATCATTTTCTAAAATTTACTTTTGTTTTTAAAGTACACCATCTAAAGAGAGGTGCATGAACCGTGCTATACAGTACAAGAAAAAGCACAAAAAGGAAAGCAGATTTCTGAAAAGGCAGTAAGACTTATACAGTCAGTCCAAACATAGTTTGGATAAGAATCCTGAAAAAGTGACCAGCCATTTGATATCCAGAGAAAAAATTTTAAATTGGGTCCTGTGTTCCAAAGAGATATTTCAGCCATTTCATCCCATTGTTCACTGGCTTTGTGAATGCAAATCTTTTGGGTATGATTCTCAAAGTGTATGTGAAGGTCAAACTATACCCATGATACTCAATACTATTACATGCAAATATCTTTTTAGAAACTTAAAAATAGCCAACATGTTCTCCTCACATTTTTCCTCACTGAAAATCTAGCACTGGGTCTATATAGATACTTTCATGACTAGTATTTTATTACAATGTCAAGAAATCTTAAGAGGTCCTTAAAACGTGTACTTTCAGTCAGCAGTAAATCTATTCTGAGAGTGTTACTGTCATAATATTATTTAGAAAATATAATCGTCTCTGTGAATAAAAAAATGAAAAAAACCTCAATGTTTGCTCCAATTTGCTCAACTGTATAAATTATACTTTTATTTTCTAATATATTTCACAATTCAAAGTCAAAATTGTTTAAGCTGTGTGTGTCTTTCTGTGGATTACAGATAACTGGAAATAGCAGAGACCACAGATGTTATTTTATCTATTGGTCAGAACTGCCTACCCTAGTCACAAAGAATCAATGTTCCTGTGTTCATAAAAGACATTAGAATATTGTAATACTCATTGAAATGTAACAATATTTGATTCCTCTAATCTGTCCTAATTTAGAACAAACCGTGAACAACTGGAAGAAATGCTGAATCCTGGAGGGTACCCAACCCCTAAATTTCATCAATCTAAACTTGCCCATTATTTATCAGATTCCTCTCATGATACAAATATATCCAACATTAAACAATGATAATAAATACTTAAAATCATTCAAAAACAAGATGAAACCAGTAAATACATTTGGTCCAATATAGATATAATATAGTTCTGGGGGTGGTGAATGGGAAAGTGAAAAAATTCGGAAAGGAGGGTCATAATGAAGAATGATTTTTTCCTTTTTAGATTTTAGTTTTACCTGTAAACCTCTTCGAATGCACAATGAAGTAGATACACGTCTTTAACGTGTTTTCTTTGTTTGCCTTTGTGTGTGTGTGATAGTGCAAATTCATTGCCTTTTGGGGAGGAAAAAGGGGAATGATCATTTAAATGATATTTAAAGAAGGTGATGCTAGGATGCTAGTGAAGACTTTCAAATATGTGAGCTGTATGATACGAAATTTGAATCAATTTAAAAAATTATATCTAAATCATTTAAACTTAAGAAGCTTTGTTGACCTTAGTTATTTGAGTAGTCTAAGGCAATCAGGTAACAGCAGCTGAAATGTACTACGTGTTACCCAATAAGCCATTTGGTATTTTCAATTTAACAGATTAGATTGGCTCACTCTCTCCTTCCCACCCCCCACCCCCACCCTAATAAAACTGAGAAGATAAACCTCTTGAGTTTAACATAGGCCTCATTAATAATCTGTAAATCATTTTGTGCTTTCCCTTTTTTTGGCTCTGTGTATTTGTATACTATTTATTTTGCTTATTAGCTTTTTTAGAACTATTTAAATAAATGGATGTGCCTGTTACTTTTGTTAATAATTTAAGTGCTTAAAAGAACCTCACTTTTCACATAAATTAAATAGGGATGGGTGTATCCCTCTGGGATCTCCCCTTCTGACTTTGTAGCTGACTCCTGCCCACGGA
>NW_011495030.1:6740658-6752694 GCF_000754665.1 Bison bison bison
CGGCTGCCCACGGACACTCCCGTGTGCATGGGCACACAGACACCGAGACACACAGAGAAACACTTAGACCGAAAAGATGCACTTCAATAAGTACCTGCTTATTTTGTTAATTTTCTTAAATTATAACTAGATAAGAATGGTCTAAAACATATATGATTTCATGTAACAAAGTTGGTAATTAAAACTAGCTTGCTACTCCACAACAGCAATCTGATCCTTAATCTTTAAGCAATGTGATTTGTAATCAAGTAATCTTCAGCTCTAGGAACAAAAATAAATTCATGGTCACTCAAAGAGGGGAAGTGATTTTTGTCTTTTTGTTTTGCTTAGCTTTCCCTAAATTTCCTTTGAAGAACATGTTACCTGTCCTCACTTCGGCAATCTGAAAACGACAGGCACACCTTGTCAAATGGATTGAAAAGGAATTCACATGAACAAAATAAGCCTTACTAAACCTTAGCTTCAGTTCTGTTTTAAGGCACCATGTAATAGCCGAGGTACGATGATCCCTGATGTACATTCTTCAATGGCACTGGTCCACCCAGCCACCTATCCAAATCCTACAGAATTGGAGATAAGCAGCAGTGCGGTGTGCCAGTTACACTGCCTTCAGGTTCTGTTTAAAATTTAAATCCACGTACTTTAGAAACCAGGAAATATTTTTGAAGGAAATAACGATATGCAGGTTGCTACATTCCTTGCATTCTATAAATTTTCTTTTACAATAGCAGCACATTGAACTACTATTAGGAAAAAGACCTGGAATAAAAGAAAGTCATCCAAATGGAATGGTTTCCTGTATGTCCAGCTCAGCATAAGTAGCGTGTACACTTAAAAAAAAAAAAAAAAGAAGTCAAGTCATTTTTTTCAGCTTCAGTATCTAACTATAACAGCCCCACTCAACAGCAGAATGCATCTGTGCAGTGGTCCCAAATACAGAATCAGTAGTCTTTAAACAGAGGAATTGGTATGCAAATAACAGTTAAAATTCAATGTTTAACGGAAGCTTGCATTAACATGGTTTAATAATTATGTACACAAATTATGTACTTATTAGCATAATCTCTTGCAATTCTGTCATTTACTCTGAACTGATAAATGCACAGCTCAATTTTTCTTCAGAGAAAAATAGATGACCTTCCCAACCCTCTAGCACTATAATAAAAATGCTTTGTATTCTCTCTCCATACTCCAAAATGTTATCAAAATAGTGTCTTGTGGTTCTGTCCGATGAAAAGCACCTTTCAAAAGCAAATTTGATGCATCTGCTGCCAAATGTGCATGCCTCCAGTGTAAATCAAAGAAAATCATTTCTTTTGATATTTCACAGAAGTGCATCTAATTAAAAACTTACACATGAAATCATACACCAAGACTAACAATCAACAATAAAATATTTTAAGCTACAAAAATGTAAATTACTTTTTAATTATAAGAAAACAAAAACATTGACATTAAGTGTTGTAAAAATCCTTCTTGACACCCAAAACTAAGGGAAAAAAACTCATTATTAAGAGGCAAATAATTTTGTTTATGTTAAAAAAAAAAAGACCTGGCAAAATACATACACCCATTCCATTTCACAACTCCGAAAAGGTAATGTTCAGCACAGATAGTATTTGACAACAGTCGACCTTCAGGCTTATTAAAATTTCAACTTAAGCCCAATATCAACAGGGTTAATGTAAGCTGGAAAAATACACTTTAATATCCTTTAGACTGCAGTGTAGGTATTTCCTGTAGCGCTGCACTGTCTGATAGTCTGAGTACTTGTGACGATGTGCTCGCTGTGAATTGGATTCAGGAGGCTTGGCTGCACGCCACTCTCAAGAACGGGCTGCATGCAACCCACCGGAAACGCCTGGTTCAGCTCCGTTTTCTCTCTTTTGGCTTGAGGTTCTGAAGAGTCATCTAATTCCTCATCCATTTCACTTTCCACTTCACTGCCTTCATCTGCACAAACAAATAATACCAAGACTAGTACTAGAAGACAAACTGGAAAAGAGCAATCCACACGTACTTTAGAAACACTTTAATACAGCACATTAGGAAAGCAACTCCTTAGCCCTTCTTGGAGGACAAAGCTTGTGTGTTTTCCCTTTCAATGGATTCTACCTGTGTCAGCGCCCTATTCTTTCAAACACAGCAAAGGTACTTTATTCTTGACCTGTTTGTGGCTCCTACCTTTAATAGTTCTTCTAAGAAGACCTTTGGAGTTTCCTAAAGTTTTACATTAAATAGTAGCATAACTTGTGTCATTATTTTGGTACACTATGCTGGTTTGCAGGGAATGTACTGAGCTAAAAATGCTAACTTAAAAAAAAAAAAAGGAAGCAAGAAAAAATTACAGTTTCCTCTGAAGACCTACACTAGATATAAATTTCATCTGTGCTGATGTTAACACAGATAGGAACTATGTTGATTCACAAAATAACTACAGCATATATCAGCAGGGGCTGTGTATACACCTTCTGTGCACATGAATGCTGTCGATCACAATATTAATTAGATCCTTAACTTTCCTTACAAAACATTATGAAGACTGAGGCACAGTATCAGATTTAAAACGCACAATGAATTTCCTTCCTAGCAACACTGATAGTCTCTGTTAATAGCTGGTATTCATTTCTGGAAATTAGGTGTATTAAGTAGTCACTATTACCTTCAAATTTTAATACATTCTATATTAACTAAAACATTGTTATAATGTAATACTATTTAATTTTTTCCAGCATGTGCTATTAAAATTCAAAAGCACAGCAGAGAGAGAAAATGGTCACACACAGCTTTACTACTGTGTAAGATTCTCCTTAGAGGAGTGGAGAGAATACCTCTTCATGAGTGCTAATTTTTAAACAGCTAGGGATATATTTCTGCTTAAGAAATCTTTTTATTGTAAATTCACTGGTGGTGCAGTGGTTAAGACTCTGCACTTTCACTGCTGGGGGCCTGGGTTTGATCCGTGGTTGGGGAACTAAGATCCCACAAACTGTGAAGTGCAGCTGGAAAGAAAACTCTTTTTTACTTCATCTTCAATATGTTTTATTGTTTACCCTTCCCCCACAACACAAAGCCCACATATAATTACACCAAAACCTCATTTATAAATAAATCTATATTTACTCTTAATATATTTTTACTTTTTATGGTGACTTATATTAACAGAATTAGATCTCCATTACATTCTATGGCATGTTACATACAATGAGTGTGTAACTAGTAACTGAAAAAGTCAGTTGGACTCTTTCTAAGGGGTGTTGAGGCTAGTTTTACCCTTTGAGGGCACACCTGCATAAGTTCTGCTAATACAGCTCTCAACATAAATGGGCTCCTTGACTTTTCTCCTTTTCCTATCAACTGGTGCAAAGATGGCTCCACAGAGAAATGATGAGGAATAACAGAGCCTCCATATGTGGTTGTGCAGGTTGAACAGTGTGTGGCTGCCAGGAGCAACATCTCTGGGAATGCGGCTGCTGCTGCTAAGTCAGTCAGTCGTGTCCGACTCTGTGTGGCCCCATAGACAGCAGCCCACCAGGCTCCCCCGTCCCTGGGATTCTCCAGGCAAGAACACTGGAGTGGGTTGCCATTTCCTTCTCTAATGCATGATAGTGAAAAGTGAAAGTGAAGTCTCTCAGTCTTGTCCGGCTCTTAGCGACCCCATGGACTGCAGCCCACCAGGCTCCTTCATCTATGGGATTTTCCAGGCAAGAGTACTGGAGTGGGGTGCCATTAAAAAGGTTGATATTAGGTATATCGACTAGAAATGATATCTGTACTGCATTAAGCAATATACGGAGAAGTTCTCTTTGACGAGGCAAGATATCCTGGCTCACCTACTTTATCCAGTTACCTTTTGCCTCTGGAAAATGGACTTGATGATAACATTGCAGTTTGTCAGAAAATATCCAAAGGTCTGGAGAGCTGCAGGAGAGGACTACATTCCATAGACATTTGCTTCAATAAGAGGATCTGGTGGTTTAGATGGTAAAGAATCAGCCTGCAATGCAGGAGACCCATCGATCCCTGGGTTGATCCCTCGGTTGGGGAGATCCCCTGGAGAAGGGAATGGCTACCCATTCCAGTATTCTTGCCTGCAGAACCCCATGGATGGAGGAGCCTGGTGGGCTATAGTCCATGGGGCCCCAAAGAGTTGGACATGACTGAGCAACTAATACTTTGATTTTCATGATACTTTTGTGGTTTTATATATATAAACAAAAGTAGGTCTGGAAGGATCTCCTCATTAAATTCTTAATGTTTAAATTCAGAAGTCCCTTAGGCTTTTGACTATGAAGTTTTCATTTTCTATACTTTCTAATTCTCTGCATTATTTGAAATCTTTCTACAGAGCTAATATTACTTCCATTATCTGGACAAAATTAAATTCTCATTTTATGTCAAAAAACCCACAAAAATTTCTTAAAAGATTTCACATTCAAGCCTTAGGTTCTGAATATGCTAGTGTGGTTATGTCTCAAGAAGCGTCTAGTTGGGAGTGAATGGGACCAGCAGAGCCACCCAGGAAGGAGAGGGCAAGTCATACTGCTTCTTGGCTCCATCTCTACCAACTTTTCTGTGACTAGAAAATAGTGCCAAAATAATAAATGAGGCAGAAGTAAAAGAAAAAAAAATCATTTCAAGCAGGCAGGCAAGTGGAGAGAGAGTGGGATGCCCTGAAACAGGCAATGGGGCGAAGGACAGAACAAACTCTAGTGTTCGAGGCCACCCTGCTCCAGGTCCACTCATGAGTGACAGGGCTCTTTTGGACAGGCTACCCAGGAGCACAAAAGCCCTTTCTCTAGTTCCCGCAGACATTTTAAGCTTCTATAGAGACTAAAGATAAAATTCAAGTCTTTATAGAAAGACTTCCATAAAATTCAAGATATTCCCTAGGAACCTACTTGAAGTCGTGGTAATTTGGAACAAAAGAACAAAAACTAGGTGCTACTGAAGTTTATTAAAGACGTTGGTTCAACACTTGACAAAGAAGACTGGCTGCCAGTCAGTGTCTGGCCCAGAAGCAACATTCCTAGGACACCTCCAGGTACCCTGGGATGAAACCCCTGAATCTGAATTAGGAGGCTTTATCAGTGCATCATCAGGGTTGTCTTATGTTGGACCTGGGTTTCAACAGCTACACTTCCTGCTCTGAAATGACAAACTGGTCTCATCATTGATTTACTTTTCTGATGTTTCTTCAGTTAATCCTAAATAATATATATTTGCAGCTATTTTATAGGGGCAATTTTGTACTTCATTTTGTACTTTTCCGTTTTGCTATTATTGAGCTATTATGCATATTATTAAAATGGGAATTGAGGTGTACATGGTTGATAAATAGTGACAGGAGTTTAATGTGGGAGTGACACTGATTCACATAGGACTTTCCCGGCACATGACTGTCTCCCACCACCAGGAAGGCTCGGAGGCTAAGCGCTGAGGATCCTGGTACAGAATGCTGCAGAGAGCAGCACAGCACCTTGTGTGTAGATTTCCCACATCCTTCCTCATGCCTCAGTTTCCCCACTGGCTCTGTCCTGGAAGGGCTAATGGTATAGTTCTTCCCAGTCTTTGTACACTTTGACTCCAAAACTCAATTCCTTAAACCTCAAGATGTCTTCACTTTGTGTGTGTGTGCATTTTAAGAATGGTGTACACTTTCTGCACTGCTTACTTATTAGAAATTTTACATTAAAATAAAATCCGAGTTAGAATATTTTTTCAGGAGTGTTTGTTTCTATTCCAATCTCATTTTCCCTTGAGCCCTTCTCCTTTTACTCTGGTGTCATAGGTTGTGAGTTTCTTAAGAATTATATATTCGGTTGTCATATTAGAATGGCAATGCTAATATGAAAATTCAAGAAGTATATATGTTACTCCCCCAATACTGATTGTGCTTTTATAGTAAACTTCATTGCTATCTCTGAGTTCCCTTTCTACTGAAAAGTATGAATTAGTGACTTGGGTAGGCTGAGGAATCTTTTTCTTGCCGAGTGGGCCTTGAAAAAAAATATTTGATCCAATTTTATCACTTTTTCTCCAGGACTTCGGTGAAGGCCAGAAAGAATTTCTTGTTACTTGTCATCAACTGCAGGCAAAAAGTCAAGAAGAGTTTAAACTGCATTTAAATTCAATTTTTGCACTTAATATACATAACATAAAGAAAGCATAGAACTGGAGAAATAGTGAAGTATTTCAAAAGACACAACTGTCACATTCATCAAGGATTCTATGCCATTTCCATAAAATGGAAATGTATGTGCACATATACTTTATATATGTACATATACTACATTTTCCTCTGAGAACTTCTTACTCAAAAAAAGTCCTTAAAAATGTACATTATTTTCAATTCTTACCTTTATCCAGATTTCCAGGAGACACAGCATTTAAATCACCAAACTGCAAAACAACAGTCATTTGTGCAACAGTTACTACCAGGTGGAATAAAATAATATTCTAAGAGACTGTAGTAAAAATACCACAATATGACTTTTTAAAACTCTACACTCGTGACCATTTTGATCTCTAACTACATGGGTCACCTAATTTTCCAATCAAACCTGTCGAATTTGAACAGTTTAAATTGTGTCACAATTTAGCTGTCTTAGCCTCTTCACAAAAGGATAACAATTTTCTCTGCCTTCCATGCTCCATTTTACTTTTCATTAGTTGAACTCAGCAGTGAAGAAATAGAGGCCTGGCTGACCTGGATGAAGATGGATGTGGTAGAATAAATTTGGAAACGCTCTGATGAAGCAGGATGCATCAGCTCCACCCCGTTAACTCCCAAGAGTCCACCAGGAGTCTACATTACAGAAATGTGGTCCAGCCACATGTTTGAACTCTGCTTTTTGAGTTTTTATTAGTAGAAGTAAAAAACAATAGGAGCCCCAACAACCGAGAGTATTTATTTTTACAAAACCTTTGAGACTTCTTATAATTTGATCTTTTTATTTACTAAGATACAGGGTCCCAAATTAAAAAAGAAAGGCATTGTTACTAATGCAACAAAAAAAGGGCTTAAAACAACATGGAACAATTAATAATATTCAGCTTAGACTTTATTTTCTACCTTGGTTCAAAAGCTTAATGATATTTTTACAGTGAAAAAATACACTTTGAGATTCTCAGGATGAATAAAGATGGATACACTGAATAAAAAACTGAAGAGCAGAGGTAACGAAGCTAATCAGAAAAAGCTGAAGTGAAATCTCATAGCACCTGTTTTTCAAATGGTAAACATTACTTTTTTGAAAGCTGAAGATTCAGAATAAGTCATTATTAGAAATTCAGATTTCTCAAAAAGCTTAGAAAGGGTAAGAGAAATTCTACTTACATTTGGAAGTTTGCTTATAAAAAGTTCTGTGATAGTATTTTTTTCACCTACAAAGTATGTCTACAAAGTAATAAAACTAATTTTATTTTGCAAACATACACACATTATTATTTTTTACCTAGACATGTACTGTTCTTCACAGTAGCTACCTTAGGAGCCTCCACATTTATTCCAAGTTTTATGATTCTGGAATTCCTCTTTGATAATCAATGTCAAGAGTTAGTTTATGTATCATTCAAGAAAGCCCATCTTGTTGTTTTTACATCAAACAATCACACCAAATACTCTGCATTTTCTTCACTGTGTTTGATCTAAGATGATTTTTGATTACTCATCAAAGTTAAATGCATCTCTACCACAATTCTGGATATCCAAAATAATGTGTCATCTTGCTCTTTATTATTTCTGAACAGGTTTGGAGGCAGTTTTAAAAAACGGCATCCCACAACATTGTGAGCCATGAGGGTATTCCGGAATAAATGTGTAGCCCCCTAGGTGACTGCTTTGAAAGGGCAAGTCCTTCTGGACGCGTAACTCTCAGCACGTTTGTTTGAAAGACTGCCCCATCGCCTTACAGTTATATCCCTTGGGCAGTAAACACAAAATCATAAGTACTGTTGTTTTTAAGTTGTTCCCGTTCACATGGCTCAGAATCTTATGCTAGTCTAAATAAACACCACCGTTTAAATTATATAGGATTTCTTGAACTAGAGAATAGAAGTACTAAAATCACAACAGGATTTTCTTTACCTATTTTTGGTATTATTTAAATATTTTAGGACTATAAATAGAGAATGCTCAAAGCTGAAATGTCAATATGTTATTTCTATTTGACACACAGAACTAGAGTTTTATTTCTTGTAAATGAGTACTTAACAACACTTAGGACCCCATACTGGAAACAAGTTGGCACTGATGAATCTAAGCATACTTCTATACCTATAAAAAGTGAACACACCATTTGTTTTTGATAAATCTTGAGAAGTTTTTTGAAACGAAATTATTCCTGCTACTGGTGATCAATAATACCATGCAAAGTGGCTAAAACCAAACTCTGGACACATCTGAAAATTTTTCTTCAAAATAAACACTGCTTTTCAGTTGCTACTTAACTGAAAATATAACATCTTAATATAAATATTTTTCTTGAAAATTTCTGCTTAATTTGAATGAATGTATCTGATTACTGGGCTTCCCTGGTGGCTCAGACAGTAAAGAATCTGTCTGCAGTGCAGGAGACTCAGGTTCCCAGGTGGCGCTAGTGGTACAGAGCCCACCTGCCAATGCAGGAAGCAAAAGAGGCACAGGTGCTTTGATCCCTGGGTTGGGAAGATCCCCTGGAGGAGGGCATGGCAACCCACACTAATATTCTTGCTTGGAGAATCCCATGGACAAAGGAGCCTGGCAGGCTACAGTCCATAGGGTCACAAAGAGTCAGACACGACTAAAGCGATGACTTAGTATGCATGCACACACATCTGATTACTCAGGATGATAAAAACAAAAACCCAAACAACTGAAATCTCTGTGATTGTTATGCTCATTAGTAAATAAATATTTGCATACTCAATGCTGCAGGCTCATGACCACGTACTATGGGGGACAATGTACCAATAATAATAATAATCTCTGAGACACTGCCAATGCCTCTAGGTGTCTCTGGGATTAATTACAAAGTTAATCCCAGGGTAGATTTAAAATAAAAATCTTGTGAATAAGAGATTTTAATATTTCTATATAGTGCAAGGTAAAGGCTTTTATATGCATTTTATGGGTGAGGAAACAATATACACATATTAAGGAAAAAAATCACTTTAATCTTATAGATAGACTAAGATTAGGAAAATCAGTTCATTCACTCAGGATTCAAAAAATATTTACTAAGAGCTTAGTATGTGCTAGACACTCTGCCAGCCAGTTCCAGTCAGGTTAGTCTGGAAATACTCCCTCTTTCTGAAGGTGAATATCAAAAGTTGCTTATGTTGGAAAGGACAGGTGGTTTAGCCAAAAATGGAGGCAGCCTGGGAAACCTTCTGGAAGGTTTTAAAAGTACAGGGTTATTAGAAAGGGAAGTCAATTGCAGGGGGAATTGGAGTGAGCAGTGGGTAAAGTAGCAGGAAGGGAAGGGAGGCAGGGAAGACTGAGGGTGGGCATAAGGAAGACAGAATCCCAGATGGGAGAGAGACACACGGACCTAAATGAGGCCAGCAGAAACCAGAAAGAGTAGAGGAGGAGAGACATGATACAGATGAAAAAATGGAGGTTGGCAAGAAGGTCCAGAGATTAGTGTAAACCTACGCTTCAAAAATCAGAAAAACTGTCACTGCTTTCTAATTTCCCTTGCTGCACAGGGGACTGGAGGGGACTGCTATTCACTGGGGTGACATCTTAACAATTCATGAAGTACTGTCATGGTTTAGTAGGTGGTTGGTTTCCTCTCAAATAAAGGGTGTCAAATATCACCTTCTCTGTGTCACTTCCTCAGAGAGCCTTTTCCTCACAACCTTACTTAAGTATCACTGCCTCACAAAACGGAGAAGGCAAGGGCACCCCACGCCAGTACTCTTGCCTGGAGAATCCCATGGACGGAGGAGCCTGGTAGGCTGCAGTCCATGGGGTCGCTAAGAGTCGGACACGACTGAGTGACTTCACTTTCACTTTTCACTTTCATGCATTGGAGATGGAAATGGCAACCCACTCCAGTGATCTTGCCTGGAGAATCCCAGGGACGGGGGAGCCTGGTGGGCTGCCGTCTATGGGGTCGCACAGAGTCGGACACGACTGAAGCGACTTCGCAGCAGCAGCAGCCTCACAAAAAGAGTTTATGAACTTGGCAAGGTAAGGAGCTTAGAGTTAATCTTACAGCTATTGAAAACACATTAATCTGTTTAGCATTATATAGGAAATATGATGGTGTTAGACACCATATTTCCTATATATATAGCATCAAGTATACAATATTGAGACCAGATATTCTGACCATCAGTTTGGGAAGGGAGGGAGTTAGGGATCAGCAGGGAGAGATGGAAAGGGGGAGAAGGTCAGAGAGAGAGAATGTATGTTTCACACAAGGAGGACAGAATATAAATTAAGGGACTTAACAGGTGCTCTGGGGTAGAAAGTATATGGCCTTGGATGTACACAGGAATTAAAATTGTCAGCCAGATAGATAAATAGGGGACATTCTAAAGCAGAGACTGAATGGGATGCAGAGAAAGCATATCTGTTATTTTTAGGAAGACAGATCTCTTAACTTAGAAACTATTTCCTCCAGGCCTTACAAGGGGTCATAATGATGAGCATGCTCCTAGACAAGAGCAGACTGAAAAATGTGTGGTCAAGGCAGCAAGCAGGTGTCTGTTAGACCATGAGTTCACAACGAGTAGTAATGGCCCGGAAGTATAAGTGGGAGACTCGTCAGCACAGCCAGTGTGACGACAGGCAGCATCCTTGGGAGCGACCCTGAGTATGACCCTGACTTGTGGCCACGTGGCTGAGAAGTGGTTCATCACGGGACTGTGATGCACAAGCACAGGCACCAAGAGAGGAAGCAGGCTTGGCACAGGAGAACGCAGCCCACAGATTTACTCCAGAGACCACTACATGCCAGATCCAGCAGCCGTGAACTTTCCACAGGGAGGGAGGCGAGCTGTGTGTTGTAATAGCTGGAAACTGAAGCAATGCAGAGGATGCCAGCGGGCCCAGACAGCAAACTGGGGAGGCTCCATGGGAGCCCACAACACAGAGACTAGGGACAGAAGGAAGGTGTCCAAAGCCTGAGACAAAGACCTCATTCACTGGGATGCTGGAAGAGTTTATCCCATCCTGGGGAAGGAGGATTCATCAGTAATCATGACCACATCATCTGGGCAGCCAGGGAAAATCTGCAAGGTATGTTAATGTTCCATTTGGGAAAACTGTGTGTTCCTTGGCCATTTTTTCACTCTAGAAGTAGACTTTTCTATGTATTTCCAAATAGCTTTACTGAAGCCTGCAAAGATGGGTAAGATTTCTGCTAGTCTGCTTCACGCCAAGGAAAATTCTGCCAAACACTCACTGTTGGTTCTACCCTTTCAGGTTAGCTGGCTATCCTGGCAACTTGTGCTGTTGGCTACTCTATACCCAGGTAGCTTATTTCTATCATGATTCTGACTCCTCAGGATTTTTTCCCTTCTGCACCCTAGTGACACAGTAATTTATCTGCCTTTACATGGTTTCAAAATTTCTAAGACATTAAACAAACTACTATGAAGACTCTATACATGAACATCACCAGATGGTCAACACCGAAATCAAATTGATTATATTCTTTGCAACCAAAGATGGAGAAGCTCTATACAGTCAGCAAAAACAAGACCGGGAACCAACTGTGGCTCAGACCATGAACTCCTTATTGCCAAATTCAGACTGAAATTGAAGAAAGTAGGGAAAACCACTAGACCATTCAGGTATGACCTAAATCAAATCCCTTATGATTATACAGTGGAAGTGAGAAATAGATTTAAGGGACTAGATCTGATAGATAGAGTGCCTGATGAACTATGGAATGAGGTTCGTGACATTGTACAGGAGACAGGGATCAAGACCATTCGCATAGAAAAGAAATGCAAAAAAGCAAAATGGCTGTCTGGGGAGGCCTTACAAATAGCTATGAAAAGAAGAGAAGCGAAAAGCAAAGGAGAAAAGGAAAGATATAA
>NW_011495030.1:6753560-6764703 GCF_000754665.1 Bison bison bison
CCAAATAGGAAAAGGAGTTCATCAAGGCTGTATATTGTCACCCTGTTTATTTAACTTATATGCAGAGTACATCATGAGAAACGCTGGACTGGAAGAAACACAAGCTGGAATCAAGATTGCCGGGAGAAATATCAATAACCTCAGATATGCAGATGACACCACCCTTATGGCAGAAAGTGAAGAGGAACTCAAAAGCCTCTTGATGAAAGTGAAAGAGGAGAGTTAAAAGGTTGGCTTAAAGCTCAACATTCAGAAAACGAAGATCATGGCATCCGGTCCCACTGCTTCATGGGAAATAGATGGGGAAATAGTGGAAACAGTGGCAGACTTTATTTTTCTGGGGTCCAAAATCACTGCAGATGGTGACTGCAGCCATGAAATTAAAAGACGCTTACTCCTTGGAAGGAAAGTTATGACCAACCTAGATAGCATATTGAAAAGCAGAGACATTACTTTGCCAACAAAGGTTTGTCTAGTCAAGGCTATGGTTTTTCCTGTGGTCATGTATGGATGTGAGAGTTGGACTGTGAAGAAGGCTGAGCACCGAAGAATTGATGCTTTTGAACTGTGGTGTTGGAGAAGACTCTTGAGAGTCCCTTGGACTGCAAGGAGATCCAACCAGTCCATTCTGAAGGAGATCAACCCTGGGATTTCTTTGGAAGTAATGATGCTAAAGCTGAAACTCCAGTACTTTAGCCACCTCATGCGAAGAGTTGACTTACTGGAAAAGACTCTGATGCTGGGAGGGATTGGGGGCAAGAGGAGAAGGGGACGCCAGAGGATGAGATGGCTGGATGGCATCACTGACTCGATGGACGTGAGTCTCAGTGAACTCCAGGAGTTGGTGATGGACAGGGAGGCCTGGCGTGCTGCGGTTCATGGGGTCACAAAGAGTCAGACACGACTGAGCAACTGATCTGATCTGATCTGATGTATAAAATAGATAAGTAGCATAGTAGCTCAGACAGTAAAGAATCTGCCTGCAATGCAGGAGACCTGGGTTCGACCCCTGGGTGGGGAAGATCCCCTGGAGAAGGAAATGGCAACCCACTCCAGTATTTCTGCCTCTAGGTTTCCATGGACAGAAGAGCCTGGTGGGCTACAGTCCATGTGGTTGCAAAGAGTTGGACATGACTGAGCAATTAACACTTTCACAAGAATATATTTACAGCACAGGGAAATAAAGACATTAGTTTGTAACAACTTTAAATGGGGAGTAAAATCTATAAAAAGAGTGAATCATTATTCTGTCCGTGTGAAATTAATATTGCCAAGCAATTATATTTCAAGAAAAAAACCTCTAAGAAGCACTCATGAGTGAGCAAGCAGGTAGTGAAGAAGAAGGAATACAGGCCTTAGTTGCTTTTGAGGAGAAAAGTAATTTTAAAAACAGGAACATTTAATGCTACCACTAGGTCAAACCAAGAGGGGCCTCTGTCCTGAGCCCCACATCACAGAGGGCCCTGCTTTGGCTTTCCTATGGCCGTGGCCCTTCCCAGAGCAAGGAGTCTACTGGGTCATGTGGGTGTGCCCTCCAGAGCCTGTATTTTACTCCTATCCCTCAGACCACACTTCTGTTATCTGAGATCCCAGAATTTCCTGCCTAAAACCCCAAAGTCCCCTTTCAGTCCTGTACAGGTCTCTTTCTAAGTCTACCTTTCGGAAGAAAGAACATGCTGGTGTGGGGGGTGGCGTAGGGGAAGGAGCAGCTATTTGCAAAAGACAGACAAAACCTGAACACTGGACCAAGGTGTCCACAAGCATGAGCACAGGCTCTTCACAATATAGGTAGGGAACCTAAGAGAAGAGAAGTGGTCTAGGGGACAGAGGCTGGGCCATGGCTCAGCTATGCCTATGTCACCATATTCTGATACGGAACTAGGAGGAGCCTAAGAATTTTAAATTTAAATCTTTTTAAAGTCTTCCAAATTATTATCAAAATATATTTTTCAATCTAGATGGATAGAACAGGTTTTATTTCTAGTTTGATTCGTAACTTTTAGAATATTCAGATGGAGGGTACCATAGGCCCTGCCCTATGCAAATAAAACTATAGGCTGATAAGAAAGAACCTTGGTGCTTTTAACTACAGACAGGCTCCCACTGAGGCCACCTTCACTATGTATTAGAAAACCATGGTATTAATTTATTATGTCAGAGGAGCACTTCTTATTTTGATTATGCCACTTCCCTTTTTTGAAAGTTATTAACTGGGGAGACAAAGGCGATGAGAGTGTAGAAACATGTTCTCTTTGTAACAAGAAGACTTTTACCACTAGAGTGAATCAGATTTGAAGTACTTGTAGGATTATCACACTTGGTCCATATACATGCTGAAAGTCTCTCATACTTAAATGAAAGCATATTTTAGAACAGTGATGGTGAAAAGCAGAAAACCATTCCTGTGAATTAAGGAGCTTACCCATCTCAAACAAGGACTGTTTTTTTTCTCAGGAGGACCAGCAACCACCATCTTCACCTGTGTCTGTGAGCAAAAATACCAGGAAGACAACAGGCAGGGCCAGACACATGGGCTGGGTACAGGAAGACAGAGTGTGGAAAGGAGGCCAGCAGGGGGCGCTGTCATGCTTAATCTACGCCAGGGAACCTTTTACACCTAGCTGACTCCAAGGCTGGGGCTACCAGCGAACTGTTTCTAAGCGAAGAGCCCAGAGATGGACATTGTTGAAGAGGACAGTGTGCTGAGTTTCCCTTCCTATTGTCTACACTGACCATTTTAGTTCTTGAAAAATGTCCAGAAATCTTGGATTTTGATTTTCTTCTCTTTGCCCACTTCCAAACTCTCTGGGAAAAACAAGCTCTAGTTGTAAGCACTCATGAAAACCCAACTTCATACATAGGCTCTCTGAAATACTGAAGGCATATTCTGGGGAGAGGGAGCACATCACCCTCTAGGAGCTAGTCTAGGAGCTTTATTTTCCTGATATAGAAATCCAGTATGTTCATCATGACATGAAATGAGACATTCTGTTAGCTGGTATTCTATCGTTTTTTCTACTTCCTACCATGAATGAGGGCTTCCCTTGTGGCTCAGCTGGTAAAGAATCGCCTGTGATACGGGAAACCTGGGTTTGATCCCTGGGTTGGGAAGATCCCCTGGAGAAGGGAAAGGCTACCCACTCCAGTATTCAGGCCTAAAAAATTCCATGGACTGTATATATAGTTCATGGAGTTGCAAAGAGTCAGACATAACTGAGCAACTTTCACTTCACCACGAATGAAGGATTGATGCTGAAACTGAAGCTTTAATACTTAGGCCACCTGATGCAAAGAGCCCACTCACTGGAAAAGGCCTGTGGCTTGGAAAGATTGAGGGCAGGAGGAAAAGGGGATGACAGAGAATGAGATGGATTGGATAGCATCAGTGACTCGATGGATATGAGTTTCAGCAAATGCCAGGAGATGGTGAGGGACAGGGAAGCCTGGCACGCTGCAGTCCATGGGGCTGCAAAGAGTTGGATTGTGACTTAGTGCTTGAACGACAACGACAATCTTGAATGAGTATTTTGGGGGCATCTATTGCTGCATTGTGTTTAAACCAGATCTCTAAGCAAAACTCCATTCCCTGAAGAGGATGTGAGGAGAGGTTAGAGCCCAGAGCAAGCCACGAAGGAAACCAAGTAGAGGAAGCTAATGCACAGGGATCCATCCCAGAGGGACAAGGTTGCAGCTCTGAGGTGCTGAGTCAATAGATGCTTTTCTCAAATGCGAGGAGAGTAAGGAGCAGAATAATAAACCAGGAAAGAGGAAAAAAAATTGGAAAATATCTACAGAGATAATTCTTAGAAACTTGGAGGATGAAGTGTAGGAGAAAGGTTTTCCGGGGGGTCACTTTTATCATTTATTTTCAAGTTGTTAGAATTGTGCTAATGTAGAGGAGCAGATTTACAGCTAAAAGCAAACTGCAAATTCTAAAAACATAATTTTGATTTAGGTCTAGTCTGTGGGTGGGTACAGAGGAACTGAAGGGTATAATTTGTTGTTGTTGTTGTTTTCTGGCAGATTAAGCTTCCCAATTGCAATTTGCTTAGACTAATACTCTATTTAGTTTGCTAACTAACAAAAAGTGGAAAGGGGAAGGGTGGTAGGACTATCAAGATGCAACCTGCAAAACAGAGGAAAGAAGCCTTGCCCTGGAACAACATAATGAAAGCTTTCACACCAGGCATCTAGTTTGTGTATGACTGCGAGTGTGCATGCATTTGGGGGGAGTTGTAAAGTACAGACAGAAATAAATTAGTCCATGTTTTGAAACTATCTATAAACAATTTATGCAGTGAAAAACTAAAATGTGGATTGAACTCATTTGGTTATCTGGAGTGAGACTGACCCACTTTCTACAGTCAGCTCTACCACTGACTAGTTCTGATATCGGGTGACTTTCAATCTGTATTTTCCTTATGGGTGAAATGGGGACACGAAGAGATCCTTTGCAAGATTTCGGTGAATATTAAATAAGAATGTAAAGCATTCGGCACAGTAACTGTCACCAGGCCAGTCCTCAATTAGAAAAAAATATTAATAAAAAGTAAACTTTGTTATAAATAATAAAACTTTTGACAAGCACTCATTATACTTGTTAAGTCACTACTGTTCCAAGATGTGCTTTTTTCCTGCAAATGATTTTAACTTGTGATATAATCCCTTTTAAAATATTCCATAAGTGAGTGAATGAGTGAGTGAAGCCACTCAGTTGTGTCCGACTCTTTGCGACTCCATGGACTGTAGCCCACTAGGCTCCTCCATCCATAGAATTTTCTAGGCAAGAGTACTGGAGTGGGTTGCCATTTCCTTCTCCAGGGGTTCTTCCTGACCCAGGGATCGAACCTGGGTCTCCCACATTGCAGGCAGACACTTTACCATCTGAGCCACCAGGGAATCCCAAAATTTTCTATAACAAGTCTATTATTCAACAAGTAAATTTTCAGTGTATTCCCTTGATGCACTAGAATAATAGTGCTCACTGAAATCTATTTATCGTTAATTTGATTTTGAGCATTCATACTTGTTTACAATGGTTGTACTTTTATCAAATGGAACTTTTTCACTCAATTTTTATCCTAAAGGCTTGCCTGTGAATTATTATTGCTCTTCTCCACTTTTTAGGTTTTAAACAGTTTTTGTCCTTTCCTTCTGAGTATATCTGTTTTACTGAAGCCAAGACAGTTTTCTTTTAATGGTAAATCCTTAAGAGGGCCTTAATTTTTTCACTAAAAATATTACTAAAATATTATATTTTTAATATTGATATTCACAACTAGAAATTAAAGCATGTTTTGGTTCCTAATTTTATTTCAAAAAGTTGATTAGATAGATGTCTTAGATTTTTTATTAAGTATAATTAAATCATGATAAAGACAATTTAAATATACTTAATACAGTAAATCTAAAAAATGTTTGTCACCAAGTCATTTTATGCAGCAATACAAGTTTGTAGATTCAATGACTGTACTAACACAATGTATATTTTAAAGTAATACAGCATGTATGCCATAAACTTCCAAACATACTTCAAATAGTCATAAAATCCAAATAAAAGGATATTTTTCTGCTCAATTTTCTGTGTCAAAGCTGTACAGAAAACCTTATGATTTTTAAAAGAATTTAACAAGTGTGCAAACAGATGCAACTTGTTTATTTTATTCCTTCTCTTAAAATTTTATCACTGCCAGAAAGTCTATTGGCATATTTATAATATTTAAATAAAATTTTTAAAATTGCATAAATTTTAGCAGTAAATAAATGGTTTCCTTTTTATCACCCAGACAAAAAATAAAAATAATAATATCATTTTTGAAATGCAAATACTTTAAATAACTTGCTAGTTGGTGTTATGTAGTAGCAGGCTGACATTTAGAAGAAAACTCATAGTGGTGATGCTCTTATTTGGGAGTTCCATTACATGGTGGCCTTCATTTCAACAACTGAAATAGTGCTAGAGCGAATGCAAAAATGAAACTGTATGTTTGTATACAGTGTTTATATAATAAAACATGATGTATTGGTCTCTCCTGCTAGCTCAAATAATGTAAATAATTTTAATTTAAAAACATGTATTGAATTCACATTAATGAAAAGATGTATTGTCCCTTAAGCTACTTTAAAAGGGAAACCTTTCCCCTTGAGTCTGGATCTATTTAGCTGACTCTCTTTAGTCACTAAGTCATGTCTGACTCTCTGTGACTCCATAGACTATAGCCCATTAGGCTTCTCTGTCCATGGGATTTCAAGGCAAAAAGACTGGAATGGGTTGCCATTTCCTTTTCCAGGGGATCTTCCCAATCCAGGGATTGAACCCATGTCTCCTGCACTGCAGGCAGACTTTTTATGGCTGAGCCACCAGGGAAGCCCCTTAGCTGTCTGATATCTGTCTCACATACACCTATAAATGTAAAACAAATGTCTAGTAAGTTTGTGACTATTTTTCCACTTTCCCATCACTGATATCTGAACTATTCTTGCTTCAGTCTCACTCTATCCTTTAGCAGGTAACAAGCATGGCAGAATATCAGCAAGGGTTAATCATGCCAGGGTGCTTGGCTTCCGAACCTGATTTTATAATCTAGTAGCTGTGTGACTCTGTGTGACTTGATGTCTCTGTGTTTCATTTCACTGTTTGTAAAATGAGTTAAAATAATATTGACTCACAAATGAATATTATTCTTTAAGTATTCCTTAAGTATTATTAATATAATAGTAATAATGTATTATTCTTTAAGTATTCGTGTCCGACTCTTTGCGACACCATGGATTATACAGTTCAGGGAATTCTCCAGGCCAGAATACTGGTATGGGTAGCTTTTCCCTTCTCCAGAGGGTCTTCCCAACCCAAGGGATCAAACCCAGGTTTTCCACATTGCAGGCAGATTCTTTATGAGCTGAGCCACCAGGGAAGCCCTAAGTATTCCTATATCCCTTTAATTTTCCTTTGCAGTATTTCTCAGAATTTATAGCTATATAGTTATGTGAACATTTAACAAATATGAATCCACTGCTAAAATATAAGTTCCATGAATACAGTGTCAAAATTCATCTTGTTCATTACTATATCCTAAACATTATAGAATAAATGTGTAAGACTGTGTGGATCATGACAAACTATGGAAAATTCTTAGAGATGGGAATACCAGACCACCTTACCTGCCTCCTGAGAAACCTGTATGCAGGTCAAGAAACAATAGAACCAGACATGGAATGACAAAGTGGTTGAAAATTGGAAAAGGACTATGTAAAGGTTTTATATTGTCACCCTGCTTATTTAACTTCTACGCAGAGTACATTATGCAAAATGCTAGGCTGGATGAAGCACAAGCTGGAATCAAGATTGCCAGAAGAAATATCAATAATCTCAGATATGCAGATGACATCACCCTAATGGCAGAAAGCGAAGAGGAACTAAAGGGCCTCTTGATGAAAGTAAAAGAGGAGAGTGAAAAGGCTGGTTTGAAACTCAACATGGATCATGTCATCTGGTTCCATCACTTTATGGCAAATAGATGGGGAAACCATGGAAACTGAGATTTTATTTTCTTGTGCTCTAAGATCACTGCAGATGGTGACTACAGCCATGAAATTAAAAGACACTTGCTCCTTGGAAGAAAAACTATGACAAACCTAGACATCACTTTTCTGACAAAGGTCTATATAGTCAAAGATATGGTTTTTCCAGTAGTCATGTATGGATATGAGAGTTGGACCATAAAGAAGGCTGAGTGCCAAAGAATTGATGCTTTTGAACTGTGGTGCCGGAGAAGAATTCTGAGAGTCCCTTGGACATCAAGATCAAGCCAGTCAATCCTTTTTTCTTTTTTTTTTTTTAAGCCAGTCAATCCTAAAGGAAATTAACCCTGAAAATTCATTGGAAGGGCTGATGCTAAAGCTGAAGCTCCAATGATCTGGTCACCTGATGCGAAGAGATGACTTATTGGAAAAGACCCTGATGCTGGGAAAGACTGAAGGCAGGAGGAAAAGGGAGCAACAGAGGATGAAATGGTTGGATGGCATCATTGACTCAATGGACCTGATTTCCAGCAAACTCTGGGAGATAGTGAAGGACAGGGAAGGATAGTGTGCTGCAGTCCATGGGGTCGTAAAGAGTGGAACACAACAGAGCGACTGAACAACAACAAAGATGCATAAGAAGTATTTGTTAAATAAATGAATACATTAATTTTAGAGATACGTCAGAGAATCACCCTAAGTGAACAATGATTTGCCCAAGATTATACTACCATAAGTTATAGAACTGTAGGCAGAGTTCAATTCTTCTGATGCAAAGTCCTCCATTATTTCCAGGCATTAAATCTATAACAACACAAATCATACAAAGCACTGTGCAATTATTATTCTGCAGGTTCTAGAATGAAAAGGAAAAGTATAAATTAGAGAGAAAAGGAGTATCTAATGTAGTCTGAGGGAAACTGGATCTCTTAGAGGAAATGGTATTTAAGACATGAAAGAGTTAGAATGGGCAAAGAGAGTCAGGCAGACAGTTCTAGGTAAAACAACAATTTACACACTTGTCCAGTGATGAGAAAAACTTGAGTAAGAACAGAAAAAGGACTACTGTAATTGCAACAGAAGGACCTGGAAGAGAGAGGGTGAGTTTGATCAGAGAGAAAGGCCAGATCTTATACCACAGAAAGACTTTCATTTCTTAACTAGCAGAAGATAAAGTCACTAAAGGGTTTTAAGAGGGTATAACACAATCAGGTTTGCATTTTTGTAAGATGATACTGCCTGCACTATGTGGAGTTTGGGAAAGGGCAGACTTAGCAACTGGTTGGACATGCAGGTCAAAACAGAAAGATACGTAAAGATGACGCTCACATATTCAACCTGATCCACAGGGAGAGTGCCGTTTACTGAGAAAGAACCATTAGTAGATAGATCAAGAGCTTAATTTCATTAAGGGTATGATAAACTCACACTAAACAGTGACAACTGTGGTTGTTATCACTGATGATTGAAAACCACTAGCTGCAATTGAGAGTAATGGTGAATTTTTATGGATTTCCATGGATTTTGGCCTGTGGTGTCGTGCCCACTGTATACACAGGCACTTCTAGACCTTTTCTTTTGAAATGGAAGTCATCTAAGTAGTTAGGATTACAGCTGAGCCTTGACACATGAAAGCTTTTTTACCTCCAATCTGACTTCTAGGGTAGACTTAGTGTAACACATGAAAAGATACATGGGAAAACAGCCTTCCTTTCTCTCGCATTTCTTTCTCCTTTCCCCAAGAATCAAGAAATTTTAGATATGATAATATGACCATAGCTAACAAGTCTATAATGGCTTATTGTTCTATGAGGCATAAATGCTATAGGGAGATCAAACCTGTAAAATTAGCTTTACTTGATTTGGACTGAATAATGATGAGCACGGACAACTGAGAGGGTTTTCCTATAAACTGAGTAAGGAGATAGTAAGCAAAGAAATCAAGAGGTATGCTTAGATCTTTGATCTTAGAGAAGATCATTTTCTGATCTAGATTTTGTGTCATATTTTTGAATCATGTGGCAGTGTCTTATTCATTTACATTGTTTACATAAGGTAAAACAAAAAAGCCATTTAGAATGTTTGTTGGCAGTATAGACTTTATAAAGCCATTTTAATTCTGGTGAGCCAGTACTTCCTGTACTAGCATATGAGGAAGTAGTTAAGTCTTCATGCCATGTCACTGGCTTACAGCCACAGCTTTTATTCCTTAAAGATGCAAGGAAAGCAAAGACCATGCCATCAGGATTAGCCACATGGTATTAATGAGAATCCCTATTATCATTATCCTGGTCATCCTGTTATAGAGGTCCTAGAGCATAGGAGGTATGTGCCAAATGCGTTAAATATACCAAAAGGGATGTCTATTTCAGAACTTTTTGGGCCCTGGGTTAAGGAAGTTTATAGTATTTAATCTACTTGCCAATCGGGCATTTTGCAACCAGACAATCAGAGAAGAACTAAGAAAAGAGGCACTGAGGGGAAGTCAAATCTAAGAAAAGTTCAGACTGCTTTGGTCACATGAGGATCTGCTTATAATTCAAAAGCTAAAATGAATCTTGCTTAATTCTCATATATACATAATTGGCATCATTTAGGCACAATCACCATTAAGAAACATACAAACATATGTAGATCAGCAAACAGCAAGGGATTTTAAAGAGGGAAAGTAGAATATTTTAACCAACATTCTAAATAAAATTCACATGTATTTTATTTATATTAGGATACTTACATAGGTCCTTGAGGTATTTTACTATATATTTTAATTTATACTTTGCCATCATATTTATAAAACTACTATTTTCTAATTTAAATAAGCACATATGCATAGTTTAAAAGTGAGTATGTCTTCTTGACTGCTTTGGGTGATAAAATGTAACACTGCCTAATCTGGTATAATCTAGCAAAATCTGGATTCAGTCAAAATCCAGTACAGTACAACAAAGTGAGCCAGTGCTGAATCATATAAGCATGTTCATCTATCCCTCAATATATTAACCAACCTTGTATATATTAACTTCAGCATTTTAGCTTTACAATATGTTGAACATATCAATGACATCTTGGCACTATCCAGAAATTATGAAGAAGAGAATTTTTTTTTCTACATCTTTAGTGATTAGGAGCATGGGTGTGAAAATCAGACTGAGTACTTAAAAGAGGTCTCCACCGCTTGCTAGATATATAACCTTTGAATCTCTCTGTGCCTTAGCTTCCTTCCTGAACCTAAGATTCTCATCAGTAAAACAGTATGAGTTAGCACCTATCTCAAAGCGTTGTTATATGTATTAAATGCTTTATTATATATATAAGGGACTTAGGACTATGTTTGGCACATAGTAAGTGCTCCTGGAATGTTAGCTATCACTTTCATCATCATTGTTATTATCCTTCATTCTTTTCCTGGGCACTTGGATAGAGTCAACAAGATACATATTTAACTTTTTCCTCTCAGTTCCTAGCCCATAGCCTTATCAGAAGCATCAATCTTCCTTATTTTCCAGTCAATAATATTTTTATTTTTTAATTCAAGTATAGTTGATTTATAATACTGTGGTAGTTACAGGTATACAATAAAGTGATTTAGCTATATATATATATATATATATGCCTGTCTCTT
>NW_011495030.1:6765105-6765211 GCF_000754665.1 Bison bison bison
ACAGTGTCAGACTTTATTTTTCTGGGCTCCAAAATCACTGCAGATGGTGACTGCAGCCATGAAATTAAAAGACGCTTGCTCTATGAAGGAAAGTTATGACCAACCT
>NW_011495030.1:6765311-6769479 GCF_000754665.1 Bison bison bison
ATGTATGGATGTGAGAGTTGGACTGTGAAGAAGGCTGAGCACCGAAGAATTGATGCTTTTGAACTGTGGTGTTGGAGAAGACTCTTGAGAGTCCCTTGGACTGCAAGGAGATCCAACCAGTCCATTCTGAAGGAGATCAACCCTGGGATTTCTTTGGAAGTAATGATGCTAAAGCTGAAACTCCAGTACTTTAGCTACCTCATGTGAAGAGTTGACTCATTGGAAAAGACTCTGATGCTGGGAGGGATTGGGGGCAAGAGGAGAAGGGGACGCCAGAGGATGAGATGGCTGGATGGCATCACTGACTCGATGGACGTGGGTCTGAGTGAACTCCGGGAGCTGGTGACGGACAGGGAGGCCTGGCGTGCTGCAATTCATGGGGTTGCAAAGAGTCGGACATGACTGAGCGACTGATCTGATATCTATCTATCTATCTATTTCTGCAAACTTTTTTCTCAGTTCTTTTCCATTATATTTTATTATAAAACATTGGATAAATTTCCCTGTGCCGTATGGTAAAACCTTGTTTATCTACTGTATATACAGTAGTGTGCATCTGTTAAACCTATGTGTTAGTCGCTCAGTCAGGTCTAACTCTTTGTGGTACTATGGACTGTAGCCCACCAGGCTCCTCTGTCCATGGAATTCTCTCGGCAAGAATACTGGAGTGTGTTGCCATTCCCTTCTCCCGGAGATCTTGACCCAAGGATCGAATCCGGGTCTCTTGCATTGCGGGCAGCTTCTTTATTGTCTGAGCCACCAGGGAAGCCTGATTTACATTATTATTAATCCTATATTCCCCAATTTATCCCTCACCTGCTTTCCTTTTGGTAACCATAATTTTGTTTTCCACGTCTGTATGTGTTTTTGTTTTGTAAATAAATTTATTTGTAACTATTTTCTTTAGATTCCACATATAAATATCATATATCTGTCTACATCTGATTTACTTCACTTGGTATGATAATTTCTAGGACCATCTATGTTGCTGCAAATGGCATTATCTGATTCTGTTTTATGGTTGAGTAATACTAAGGATTTTTAAGTCCAGTCATTCTCAAGCTTTTTTATATAGAGACTTTTATAGCATATTGAAATATTCCATGTACTTTTCCATGATATCATCTACAATCTTAGAATCTTTTGACTAATAAAATATGAACAAAGGGATTTAGGGACTCCCTGAAATAACTATACAGGATCTCTGGAGTCCAAGACTCATTGATTAGAAACCATTGCTTTGATAATTAATATTTAGATTAAAATAAAATTCAGATCTTTTTAGAAAGCCTTGTGGGTCATAGCTCATTTAGCTTCTCTTACCTCACCCATGACTGCTATGGGTGTCTCTCCTGTTGCCTGAGCAACACGATGTTCTACTAAGTAGAACATGTATTCATCGTAGAGTAGACGGATCAGGTGGAAGGAGCCAAAGCTAGCAGCACTGCGTAGAGTTAAGTCCCGAATAACCATTGAGCTGTTCCAAGAGAAAAGACACAGATGCAGCCAGTGTTAGTGACCAGGATTCGCGTTCAGCCTACTTTTCCCATTAAAAGAAGTTATAGGTCTAACAGATTGGTATAGTGCATGACTTTCCATGGAATAATTTCATAAGTGAAGCAGCTGGCTTAACTCTTTCAAACAGAGTGGCAAAGAGGTAATCTTCATTAGGACTTGACTAGATCCTTATGAGAACTAGATAGGCACTCACTGGGAAAAACCATTTTACTATCATAAGCAAGTTGACAAATTGCTCAGAATCAATTAAAAGAAAAGATTTTTGGAAGGGTGACAATTCATCACCATAAGAAAAAGCATCTCAAAGTGAAAGTCTTATGATGATGGGTAAACACTGTATCACCATCTCTCAATGACTTCTGAGGTACACTTTGGGAAAAATATGAATTTGTCCCTGACTAAGTTTACAAAATACACTATGCAATGTTTACAAATACACAAGCAAGTTTACAAATATACTAAGCAATGTTCCCAGATGTGGCAATGTAGAATGTAGGAGAGGACATACAGGGATCCTTGCAACTTTTGTTGGAAGGCAAATTTATTAAATGATTCTACTTCGGTACTGATTTTCATTAAATTACAGTGATTCTCCCATTAGCAAGAGCGTAATAAAGTCAATTAAAAATGCATAACCTTGAAAAATATGAATGTGTAACTATAACATACCAAAATATGAAATATATTTTTAATTAAGTACTAAAAATACACTCTATTATACTCAAAATAGAAGTAAGTCAAAATAAAATTTTGGCTTCATTGAAGACATGTCAATTATTAAGCTTGACCATGCACTTCAAATCTTAATATTTTTAACTTAGAGTCAGAGTAGGATGTATGTGTGTGTATGTGAGTGTTTCTCCTCACTTTCATTTAGTGTCTTTCTCTAGAGGTTTTTGTCCTACACAAATTAAAATAGCCATTATATTCTCAGATACGAGGAAGAGAGAGAATCTCACTAATGTATGGGTTAATATCGCTAAAGGGCTTCCCTGATGGTTCAGGGGTAAAGAATCCACCTGTCAATGTAGGAGAAGTGCGTTTGATCCCTGGGTTGGGAAGATCCCCTGGGGAAAGATATGGCAACCCACTACAGAATTTCTGCTTGAGAAATTCTACGGACAGAGAATCCTGGCAGGCTACAGTGCATGGGGTCACAAAGAGTCAGACACGACTTAGTGACTGAACAACAAACAACGATATTCTTAAGCCTTATTTTGCAATGAAGAACTGTAAAATGCTGGACAGATGGAAATACAGAAGACTGTACTTTTGTTTTCTCTTTCACTTTTAACCTTAATTATATAGTGGCTACTAATGCATCAGATTCTACACATTCAACTTGGCAAGTGACAGATCACAATTGTACATCTAAAGCCCTAAAGCCCTGAATTCTGATTCTGGTTTTTCATTAATTCACTGTCAATCTCAAAAAACACCATTTCCTCGAGAGTGTTTTCCTTTTGGGTGAAAATAAAAGCAATAATTTAGGCCTTATCTAATTTATGTGATTATTTCAAAGATAGAGTGGGTTAAAGGTTGTGAAATAAACTTATGAATGAATAGGACAAGACTCAAATATAAGTGATTATGATCCTAATACACAGAACAGGAGGAGCTGAACTTCTCACTCTCATTTGGTTATGGCAACCAAGAATAGGTGTTACAATAAGATGGCAGAGAATCCCTCCTTCTGTGGATTTACTTACTAAAAAGAAAAAAAAAAAAACATTGTTTTTCATCCACAGGTTTGGAGTCAGATCCACATTAACCACTATATGATCTTGATTGTATATCATTCAACATTTTAAGGTTCAAAATTAGCTTGAGAGTCAAGTGAGATAATGTGTGTGAGATCCTAAAAAAACTGGCTATTGCTACACTATTACGAATGTTGGAGTTCAGTTCAGTCGCTCAGTCATGTCTGCCACTTTGCAACCCCATGGACTGAGCACGCCAGGCCTCTGTGTCCATCACCAATTCTTGGAGTTTACTCAAATTCATGTCCATTGAGTTGGTGATGCCATCCAAACATCTCAGCCTCTGTCATCCCTTTCTCCTCCCACCTTCAATCTTTCCCAGCATCAGGGTCTTTTCCAATGAGTCAGTTCTTCACATCAGGTGGCCAAAGTACTGGAGTCTCAACTTCAACATCAGTCCTTCCTATGAATATTCAGAACTGATTTCCTTTAGGATGGACTGGTTTGATCTCCTTGCAGTCCAAGAGACTTTCAAGAGTCTTCTCCAACATCATAGTTCAAAAGCATCAATTCTTCAGTGCTTAACCTTCTTTATAGTCCAACTCTCACATCCATACACGATTACTGGAAAAACAATAGCCTTGACTAGATGGACCTTAGCTGGCAAAGTAATATACTCTGCTTTTGAATATGCTGTCTAGGTTGGTCATAACTTTTCTTCCAAGGAGCAAGGGTCTTTTAATTTCATGGCTGCAGTCACCATCTGCAGTGATTTTGGAGCCCCCCCAAATAAAATCCGTCACTGTTTCCACTTTTTCCTCATCTATTTGCCATGAAGTGATGGGACCAGATGCCATAATCTTACTTTTCTAAATGTTGAACTTTAAGCCAACTTTTTCACTCTCTTCTTTCACTTTCATCAACAGGCTCTTTAGTTCTTCTTCACTTTC
>NW_011495030.1:6769860-6773849 GCF_000754665.1 Bison bison bison
AAACCAGCCTAAACATCTGGAAGTTCACAGTTCACGTATTGCTGAAGCTTGGCTTAGAGAATTTAAAGCATCACTTCACTAGAGTGAGAGATGAGTGCAATTGTGCAGTAGTTTGAGCATTCTTTGGCATTGTCTTTCTTTGGGATTGGAAAGAAAACTGACCTTTTCCTCTCCTGTGGCCACTACTGCGTTTTCCAAATTTGCTGGCATATTGAGTGCAGCACTTTCACAGCATCATCTTTCAGGATTTGAAATAGCTCAACTGGAATTCCATCACCTCCACTAGCTTTGTTCGTAGTGATGCTTTCTAAGGCCCACTTGACTTCACATTCCAGGATGTCTGGCTCTAGGTGAATGATCACACCATCGTGATTATCTGGGTCATGAAGATCTTTTTTGTACAGTTCTTCTGTGTATTCTTGCCCCCTCTTCTTAATATCTTCTGCTTCTGTTAGGTCCATACCATTTCTGTCCTTTATTGAGCCCATCTTTGCATGAAATGTTCCCTTGGTATCTCTAATTTTCTTGAAGAGATCTCTAGTCTTTCCCATTCTGTTGTTTTTCTCTATTTCTTTGCATTGATCGCTGAGGAAGGCTTTCTTATCTCTCCTTGCTATTCTTTGGAACTCTGCATTCAAATGGGTATATCTTTCCTTTTCTCCTTTGCTTTTCACTTCCCTTCTTTTCCCAGCTATTTGTAAGCCCTCCTCAGACAGCCATTTTGCTTTTTTGCATTTCTTTTTCTTGGGGATGGTCTTGATTCCTGTCTCCTGTACAATGTCACGAACCTCTGTCCATAGCTCATCAGGTACTCTGTCTATCAGATCTAGTTCCTTAAATCTATTTCTCACTTCCACTGTATAGTCATAAGGGATTTGATTTAGGTCATACCCGAATGGTCTAGTGGTTTTCTCCACTCTCTTCAATTTCAGTCTGAATTTGGCAATAAGGAGTTCATGATCTGAGCCACAGTCAGCTCCCGGTCTTGTTTTTGCTGTGTAGAGCTTCTCCATCTTTGGCTGCAAAGAATATAATCAATCTGATTTTGGTGTTGACCATCTGGTGATGTCAATGTGTAGAGTCTTCTCTTGTGTTGATGGAAGACAGTGTTTGCTATGACCAGTGTGTTCTCTTGGCAAAACTCTATTAGCCTTTGCCCTGCTTCATTCTGTATTCCAAGGCCAAATTTGCTTGCTACTCCAGGTGTTTCTTGACTTCCTACTTTTGCATTCCAGTCCCCTATAATGAAAAGGACACCTTTTTTGGGTGTTAGTTCTAGAAGGTCTTATAGGTCTTCATAGAACTGTTCATCTTCAGCTTCTTCAGCGTTACTGGTTGGGGCATAGACTTGGATTACCATGATATTGAATGGTTTGCCTTGGAAATGAATAGAGATCATTCTGTCATTTTTGAGATTGCATCCAAGTACTGCATTTCGGACTCTTTTGTTGATTATGATGGCTATTCCATTTCTTCTAAGGGAATCATAACAAGTATATATGATTAACCTTATTCAAAATTAAAAGAAATACAAATTAAATTAAGATACCGTATATTATCTATTATACTATAAGAAATTAAAAGATCAGCATTGAAGAGGTTATGGGGAAAGAACTCTCATTTATTGTTTCTTCAAGCATAAATTCACAAAACTTTTATGAAGGGAAATTTGGCAACAAATGTCAAAATTTAAAATGCACAAATGCTTTCACCTAGCAGTTCTAACTCTAGAAATTTACACAAATGAGCAAAGAAGGTTTTAATTGCAGCAATATTTATATTACTGAGAAAATAGGGGGCAACACTAAATAACCATTTGTAGGATACTAGGTAAAAAATGGCTCATTCATATATGGAAATTTATACAATATATTAAAGAAATTGGGCTTCCTGAGTACCTCAAATCGTAAGAATCCACCTGCAATGCAGGAGGCCTCAGTTTGACCCCTGGGTTGTGAAGACCCCCTGGGAAAGGGAATGGTAACCCACTTCAGTATTCTTGCCTGAGGAATTCCATGTATAGAACAGCCTGGAGAGTCATAGTCCTTGGGGTCACAAAGCGGGTCAGATATGACTGAGCAATTTCACTCACTTTAAAGAAATGAGAGAGATTACACATAAAGGCAGTAAGACGGAAAGATGTCTATAATAAAATGCTAAGTGAAAGAAGGAAAACGTGTGATATGAGCCCATTTAACACAGAAACTATCTGTAAAGTTCTTAAAAAAGACCCACCTCTAAATAAATGGGAATGGTTAATACTTATTAGCCTCAAGACAGCATACTTCATTAAAATAGTATCAGTCAACTTAAAACTGCCAATTTATTTGAATTTATTTGAAGATAAACATGCAACTTTATATAAAGATGAGCATGAACGTATGTTTTATATTTGTACTGCAAGACCAAAACCCACATAAATGTTCAAGAATAAGAGACAAAAGGAATGTTTAAATAATGTATGCATGAGTGCTTGCTAAGTTGCTTCAGTCGTGTCTGACTCTGTGACCCCATGGACTGCAGGCTCCTCTGTCCATGGGATTCTCCAGGTGAGAACACGGGAGTGGGTTGCCACTTTATACAAAATGGAATATTGGAAGGACATTCAAAATTATATTTCTTTAGATATGATTGAGGTATAATGTTAAGGGAAAAATACAGATAATAAACTCTGATAAACAACTGGATCTCAATTTTATATAAAACTGAAAGAAAACATTTTACCATTGGTCTTTCTGGGTAGTAAGTTATAGATGATTTAAGTTTATTCTTTGTCCAGTATTTGTATTTTTCAGGTTTTCTAAAGTGAGTATATACTAATTTCATAATAAAAATGGTTTATTTTAAAAGAAGAGATTTATTATAACACAGAAAAACAATCCTGTGTCAGTTGAATGTCAGGAAATCTTTACAGGGAAAGATATGACAGATACAGAATGAATTATATATATATATATCTATATATATATCTATATCTAAATCCAATTTTTAGGCCTTTATATTTCCCTCAAAATAATGTAAATGACTGAGAAGAATATGCATATTGAGTAGCTTTATGGTATTTGTAAAAGAAATACAAAGCCAATTTCTTTTTTCCAAGAGAATTAAATTTCATTCATTCAATAGATATTATGTTCTTACTGTGTGTCAGGGTCTTGTTCTACAGCAAGTCAGACAAAAGTTTGGTTTCAACAGAGTTCACATTCTAGTAGGACAGATGGTTGATAAAAACAGAGTAGATATAAATTATAAAGTTAGGTAGTAGTAAATCCTGAAAGATGATGCTGTGAAAGTGTTGCAGTCAATATGCCAGCAAATTTGGAAAACTCAGCAGTGGCCACAGGACTGGAAACGGTCAGTTTTCATTCCAATCCCAAAGAAAGGCAATGCCAAAGAATGCTAAAACTACCACACAATTGCATTCATCTCACATGCTAGTAAAGTGATGCTCAAAATTCTCCAAGCCAGGCTTCAGCAATACGTGAACTGTGAACTTCCTGATGTTCAAGCTGGTTTTAGAAAAGGCAGAGGAACCAGAGACCAAATTGCCAACATCTGCTGGATCATGGAAAAAGGAAGAGAGTTCCAGAAAAACATCTATTTCTGCTTTATTGACTATGCCAAAGCCTTTGACTGTGTGGATCACAATCAACTGTGGAAAATTCTGAAAGAGATGGGAATACCAGACCACCTGATCTGCCTCTTGAGAAATTTGTATGCAGGTCAGGAAGCAACAGTTAGAACTGGACATGAAACAATAGACTGGTTCCAAATAGGAAAAGGAATATGTCAAGGCTGTATATTGTCACCCTGCTTATTTAACTTATATGCAAACTACATCATGAGAAACGCTGGGCTGGAAGAAGCACAAGCTGGAAT
Organism: Bison bison bison; assembly: GCF_000754665.1. NCBI lineage: Eukaryota > Metazoa > Chordata > Mammalia > Artiodactyla > Bovidae > Bison > Bison bison. The sequence goes on from NW_011495030.1 coordinate 6,773,740, forward strand.
CAAGATTGCCGGAGAAATATCAATAACCTCAGATATGCAGATGACACCACCCTTTGGCAGAAAGTGAAGAGGAACTAAAAAGCCTCTTGATGAAAGTGAAAGAGGAAAGT
>NW_011495030.1:6774177-6778401 GCF_000754665.1 Bison bison bison
ATCCAACCAGTCCATTCTGAAGCAGATCAGCCCTGGGATTTCTTTGGAGGGAATGATGCTGAAGCTGAAACTCCAGTACTTTGGCCACTTCATGCGAAGAGCTGACTCATTGGAAAAGACTCTGATGCTGGGACGGATTGGGGGCAGGAGGAGAAGGGGACGCCAGAGGATGAGATGGCTGGATGGCATCACTGACTCGATGGACTTGAGTCTGAGTGAACTCCAGGAGTAGGTGGTGGACAGGGAGGCCTGGTGTGCTGCGATTCATGGGGTCACAAAGAGTTAGACACGAGTGAGCGACTGAACTGAACTGAAATTCTTTGAAAAAAGTAAATCAGGTCAAGAGACTACAGAGTGATGGGCTCTGGCACTTAAAGTCAGGGTGTTAGGAAAACTTTTTGAGGAGGTGATAAGTGAGCAGAAATGAGACTGAAGTGAGGGAGTAAGCCATGTGAACACGTGCACTTTCCTAGCAGAAAGGAGAGCAAATGTTGAGGTCAATGCTGAGACTGAGGCAGAACTATGTTTGTTTTATTGAAAGAATAGCCCAGAAGCTGCAGCTGGGAAGACATGAGCAAAGAGAATATATATAATGGGACTAGAAATCACTAGCAGCTGGACCATGGAGGGTCTGTAGGCCATCATAAAGGCTTCATATTCTATCCCAAGTGTTTTGGAAACTTTTTGACAACTAGGCAATCACCTTACTGCAGCATAAAGACATAGGTAACACAAAATTCTGTTGGAAAATGAAAAAAAAAAAAGTGTGCTGACCTTCAGTTATAATAGTTACTTTTGAAAGTACTGATAATCTGCTATGAAATTATTGTCATATGTTTAGAAGAGAATCAGTTGAATTATATTATTAATATAATAATGTAATATTATTATGTTATATTATTAATAATGTCTATGTCTACTTTCTGCTCTCTGTGCTGGGCCTCTGCCCTACAAGCCAAGTATCAAATGACACAATTAACAGTTTAATTGGAAACCTATTGTCTGATTCAGATTTCTGTAAGACATGTTACAAAATTGACTCCACTGAATTTCATGTTGCTAAGTTACCATGAACTCAACTCTTTAAAACTGGAGTTAAAACTGTTAATTATAACAGATGAGAAACACCTTTGTGTATGTATCTTCGTAATTCATGGCGTGAAAATTAAAACATATACTTGAACACACGATACTCAATCCACCTCTTTATGTATTTGGGAAGACATCACACATTCCTAAAAAGAAAGGTGAGACCTGTGACTCCACCCCCCACCCCCCAACTCCACCATGTGAACTCTCCTCAAACAGTGCTTACAGCTAATTCCAAAACTGGAAGATTTATATATTGTTCAGCTGTAGGCAAACTAGGTTCTCTGTGCTCCCTTTCAAGTTATTGTATCAAAGCTATACATTTAATTCTTTAAAAATGGGATGTTTGGTTGACCCTCAGGGTGGCCCTGAGGAATTCTGTGTTCTGTTATTCACAAAACACCCAAGCTGAGAAACGGCCCACTTAACTTCTGCACTGCTGCCCAAGAAAGCATATCAGTGGGTCATAGAGTTAGATATGTTTCTTGGGCAATGTTTTTTCCACCTCCCAGGAAGCCAGCAGTAGACATTCAAAGCCAAGTTAGGCAAGAAGAGACCCCCATTTGGAGCAGAGGGTGTTTGCAGCAACATGTCCACTACTGCTATCACTACTCTCTGCCAGTCCATTTCTTGTATATACATGTGAATCTATACACAGAATTTTAGAATTAATCAACTTCAGAAAATGAACGGTTGGTATATGTGACTACAAAATTCTTATTACAAAGCCAAAAACATTTAAAAAATACTCTGTAACACTCCTTCTGTTTGTGAATGAAGTTTTCATTACTCAGTATGTTCTTATGCCTCAGTAAAAAACAGGTCAGATTTTAGTCTTCTACATTACCAAGCTATTGACTTCGCCTACCAGCAGGAGGTATGCATCTTTCTGAATGTCTTTCCTTCTGTAGCCCTGACTGAACTGTATACCTTCAAGACTTTTTGAAATGAAAATAATAACCATAATAGTGTCTAATAATAACAAGCCATTATCCCCAACTCAGGGCAGACAGAGGGCAGGCAAGTGATGATCTACTGGGTTTGTATATCTGCAGAGAACAAGAAACACGAGTAAGTAATTTTCTCTCCTTTCCAGATACCGCGACAGATCTCTGTGGAGACAAAGGCTCCAGGGGTGTGTATTTCTAAAACCATATCTACTAAACAGATTTTAAAAAATCCTCAGGGAGGAATAAGGGCAAGTCTGAGGTAACTGCATAAGAAAGCAGTAAGAACAGGAGGGGAAAAAAAACCTTTGGTTTTTCTGATATAGAGGATGTACTGTGCTTTTGCCCCTATAGGTTTTAGAGCAACAGCTAGTATAACATCTGTTTTATCATTCATGAAGCATATATACCATCTATATGATTTTCTGAGGAAAAAAAAGATGCATGAAATCAACTTGCAAACAAATGGGAAAATATCTGAAATCTTTTAAAGAAATGTTCCCAAGTTAAAATTTTGAATTCCATTAATACTACTACTATTGCTACATCTACTTTGAGAATACTGTGATATTGTTTTCCAAATCTTTCCCATATATCAAGGGAAAACAGCAACACATTTCTCACTGACACCCAGATCTAAACCCAGGGCTGGCTTTAATGAAGCATATCAGTGGGTCATAGAGTTAGATAGTACCTTAATAAGGTGTTTTACAAACCCTGTGGCTAAAAATATTACATATACGAGAGACAAAATGGTGGAGTTACTCCATTCCAAAATAAAAACAAAACACCACCACCACTGCTAGGCTTTCTTTCATAGCATTTATTTAACTCTGGGAATGGGTTCAAACCCAGGGTCAGGAAGATCGCCTGGAGGAGGAAATGGCAACCCACTCCAGTATTCTTGCCTAGAGAATTCCATGGACAGAGGAGCCTGGAGGGCTACAGTCCATGGGCTTGCAAAGTGTCAGACTTGACTGGGCAGGTACGCAGACACTAGAAAATCATTTTCAGGATGTAAGGATAATTTAATTCCTAATTAAACATATATGGAATCAACTCTACTTCAGTTTAAGAAATAAGAATTGGACTAAATCAACTGAAAAAGAAAGAAGTCACAATAAAAACCTTCTACCATGATAATGGAATCTTTGGTTCAATCCTTATAAAGGTAATCAAAACAAGATGGAAATCCTATAATTTGGGCTTAGCAGGTTCACAATTTCTACTAGTCTCTAAACTTTGCTACTCATTTGCATATCATCTCTCCTCACAACCGCTTTGGATTCACTACTGATGTCCAGATGATGACCACAATATACCCATAGCCACAGTCAGTGGTAGGTCCTGTAGCCACAATTTGATGAGCGCATGGTTGCACAGGAATTAAATTAGGGACTGCCTGAAGTTCAAAGTAGATATGGCTTTTAGAAAGCTCATTATGATCTAAAGAAGAAAAGAAATGAACTCTCACCAGAAGAGTAAATGCTGCGGTCAAAAATATAATTTACCTAACATCTTAAGAAATGGAATTCCATCTGTCAATTCCATCCTATGCCATATATATGGTATATATGCCAACTTGCACAGGGTCTGTTTTTAAACCCTTGAGTAGATCTATGGTCAATGGCTCATCACAACATTTGATATCATATATAAATTCAGACTTAAACTGAAGAAAGTAGTGAAAACCACCAGACCATTCAGGTATGACCTAAATCAAATCCCTTATGATTATACAGTAGAAGTGAGCAATAGATTTAAGGGACTAGACCTGATAGACAGTGCCTGATGAACTATGGACGGAGGTTCATGACATTGTACAGGAGACAGGGATCAAGACCATCCCCATGGAAAAGAAATGCAAAAAAGCAAAATGGCTGTCTGGGGAGGCCTTACAAATAGCTGTGAAAAGAAGAGAAGCGAAAAGCAAAGGAGAAAAAGAAAGATATAAGCATCTGAATGCAGAGTTCCAAAGAATAGCAAGGAGAGATAAGAAAGCCTTCCTCAGCAATCAATGCAAAGAAATAGAGGAAAACAAAAGAATGGGAAAGACTAGAGATCTCTTTAAAAAAAAAACAACTTTCCATTTTGACAAAAAAATAAATAAATAAAAACCAAAAAAAAAAAAAAGAAAGAAAATTAGAGATACAAAGCGAACATTTCATGCAAAGATGGGCTCAATAAA
>NW_011495030.1:6778501-6783229 GCF_000754665.1 Bison bison bison
AATGGTATGGACCTAACAGAAGCAGAAGATGTTAAGAAGAGGTAGCAAGAATACACAGAAGAACTGTACCAAAAAGAGCTTCATGACCCAGAGAATCATGATGGTGTGATCACTCACTTAGAGCCAGACATCCTGGAATGTGAAGTCAAGTGGGCCTTAGAAAGCTCACTATGAACAAAGCTAGTAGAGGTGATGGAATTCCAGTTGAGCTATTTCAATCCTAAAAGATGATGCTGTGAAAATGCTGCACTCAATAGGCCAGCAAATTTGGAAAACTCAGCAGTGGCCACAGGACTGGAAAAGGTCAGTTTTCATTCCAATCCCAAAGAAAGGCAATGCCAAAGAATGTTCAAACTACCGCACAATTGCACTCATCTCACACGCTAGTAAAGTAATGCTCAAAATTCTTCAAGCCAGGCTTCAGCAATACGTGAACCATGAACTACCAGATGTTCAATCTGGTTTCAGGAAAGGCAGAGGAGCCAGAGATCAAATTGCCAACACCCGTTGGATCATCGAAAAAGCAAGAGAGTTCCAGAAAAACATCTATTTCTGCTTTATTGACTATGCCAAAGCCTTTGACCGTGTTTATTTTCCACAATAAACTGTGGAAAATTCTGAAAGAGATGGGAATACCAGACTACCAACCTGCCTCTTGAGAAACCTATATGCAGGTCAGGAAGCAACAGTTAGAACTGGACATGGAACAACAGACTGGTTCCAAATAGGAAAAGGAGTACGTCAAGGCTGTATATTGTCACCCTGCTTATTGAACTTATATGCAAACTACATCATGAGAAACGCTGGGCTGGAAGAAGCACAAGCTGGAATAAAGATTGCTGGGAGAAATATCAATAACCTCAGATATGCAGATGACACCACCCTTTTGGCAGAAAGTGAAGAGGAACTAAAAAGCCTCTTGATGAAAGTGAAAGAGAGTGAAAAAGTTGGCTTAAAGCTCAACATTCAGAAAACGAAGATCATGGCATCTGGTCCCATCACTTCATGGGAAATAGATGGGGAAACAGTGGAAACAGTGTCAGACTTTATTTTTGGGGGCTCCAAATCTCTGCAGATGGTGACTGTAGCCATGAAATTAAAAGATGCTTGCTCCTTGGAAGGAAAGTTATGACCAACCTAGATAGCATATTCAAAAGCAGAGACGTTACTTTGCTAACAAAGGTCCGTCTAGTCAAGGCTATGGTTTTTCCAGTGGTCATGTATGGATGTGATAGTTGGACTGTGAAGAAAGCTGAATGCCAAAGAATTGATGCTTTTGAACTGTGGTGTTGGAGAAGACTCTTGAGAATCCCTTGGACTGCAAGGAGATCCCACCAGTCTATTCTAAAGGAGACCAGTCCTGGGTATTCATCGGAAGGACTGATGCTGGAGCTGAAACTCCAATACTTTGGCTACCTCATGCAAAGAGTTGATTCATTGGAAAAGACTCTGATGCTGGGAGAGATTGGGGGCAGGAGGAGAAGGGGACAACAGAGGATGAGATGGCTGGATGACATCACCGACTAGACAGATATGAGTTTGAGTGAACTCCGGGAGTTGGTGATGGACAGGGAGGCCTGGCGTGCTGCAATTCATGGGGTTGCAAAGAGTTGGACATGACTGAGTACTGAACTGAACTGAAAAGTAATTTTTCTATTCTGGGGTTCTTCTATGTCTAAAAAAAATACATTTATTTATAAGTTATTTTAGCCCAAAAGCAATTCATTTGAATTATCTACTAGATTATTTGATATTAAACTAGCTATGCATTAGAATCACCAGGAGTAACCTTTCTGAAAAAAAAAAAATGAATTTCTGATTATCTCTACTGCTAAATACTAGTTTCTAACCACCATGATTTTGAGTAAGTTTTGGGAGGTAGGTAGGAGCTTTGTTTTTCTTTCCACTAATTCTGAGGTGCAGCTAGCTTTGAAAACAATTTTAATTGATCAAATTAAAAAATTAACTAGATTTTTCTGAGCATCCATCTGAATTGCCTGGACGGAACTTTTAGAAAAAGCATAGATTGCTGGGCCTCTCCTCTGCAATTTGTGATTAAGGTAGGTTTGGCGAGGGGTCTGAAAATACACATTTTTAATGTGTTTCCAAGCAACAGAGATGCTACTGGTCTAGGGAACGACAGTTTGAGAATCCCTGAACTAGAGAATAAAAAGAAGAGTGGTGAAAAGCGTAAATGATACATGTTTGCCAAAAGGAGGACTTTCCTGACTCTTGTTATGCACATTATCTAGACTGATGTTCTAGAGATTGACCCATCAGAGACGGGAATCTCTGATGTTCCCATCTGAGAACTTTTAGGGCTCTGAATAAGAGGCTTTCCTTTCCCAGCAGAAATTTTATTTCCAAAACCCTCCTGGTTCAATTCCATGATGTTGTAGTCACGAGCTGGGCTGAAGATAATCACGAGAGAGTTTCTACATACTAAACTCCTCACTCTTCTCTCTTTTTTTTTTTTTCTGAGAAGCATGTACATACATAATTGCAGAATAGGAAAAATTGAGATGATACCTGTAGAAAGACCATTTTAGCAGAAATTGCCTGGCAGCTTTAGGAAAACTGGGTCTTCCTTCATAGGGTTTCAGTGCTTGCATCATCACATTGTCAAGCCACGCTGCCCACTGCTCCAGGGTGCTCTGCTGCTGAAGAGTCATCTTGAAGTCTGTTTCTAGTCTCTGAACCATGTTGTCATCACACTGGCACACCCAGGAAGCCTGCTCCTGGGACAGTACACAGAAAGCAAAGGACAAGTTCAAGTCAGCATTTTTTCATTGAATGTCAGCACACAAACCATATGCATGAATGGCAAACTATATTGAAAGTGCAAAACAATTAAATGAATTAAGAAAAATGAATGACCACTTGGCAGTTGTTAAGGAAACTAACATCACTTCTGTACATGAAAAAGTGATGTGACATAAAGGTATGACTTGGTGTTCTACATTAGCTAGTCTGTGTGAAAGACTAAAATATATCATTACTTAAGAAGAAGAGGAGCCTGAACTTAACATATGTAGAGTCTTTTTTTAGTTTTTATGCTCTTTTACTTCTCAATCAGATAAAACTAAAGCCAATTCATTTGAAAAGATTTAGGGTAAGTCAGATTGGATAAATAGATTCAATTGGCCACAAGTGGCCCCTCAGGATTAAGACAAAAACAAACAATGAATGATACAAGGCAGAAGCACATGCGGAATGAGTTTCATGGGAAAGAAAGTGAAGTCCCAAGGACTCTCAAGGTAAAAGCTACAAATGCAAATTAATTCACAGACCTGAAAACAACAGTAACAATAACCAAAAATACATTAGAGAAAATGTAGGGATGCTACCTACGAAGACATTTGATTTCCTTCTGGTTCTGATGGGAAAGTTTCATGTTTGGTAATAGAGATGAAAATAGAAACTTTTAAGGTTAATTTTCAGTGGTTGACATAAGTTTTACCATGTTTCTAGTGCTATGCTGCATTTTAAGATTAAAAAATATTATACTCTTTCAGGTCAGAATATAATTATCTGATAATATTAATATAATATTTGAGTGAAGACATGGATTTTAACATAGGGCCTGAATCCACTAACTTGATTTTAAGCAATTCATTTAACCTACGTGGGCCTCATTTTCCCCAAGCATAAAATTAGAGAAGTGAAATGTGACAAGAATTTTTAAGCTAGGTTCACTGTGTCCAGATAATACTTTCAATGTAGAGTTCTGTGGAGGGGTGTCTGTGAAGGTCCTAATTCTATATGTAAAACCTTATCAATATGTGTGTGTTTTTCTGAAAAGTCTCTATAGCTTTCAATCTGTCTGTTCTCAGAGGACAAATTTATTTAAATCAACCTTTCAAGTGAATCAATCCCTAATCTCCACCCTCTGATTCCAGGATCTCTCCTGACCCCAGAGACTTTACCTTACTCAAAAGACATTTCAACTGGGAGGCACTTCAAATAGAAAATGGCTAAACTCAATTCATTTTTCTTTCTCAGGGAAATTTAGGGCTTCTTCCAAATTCCCAGCTGATGATGCCGTCTACTAACCTTCCTTCTCTTATCTAATTAATAAAAAAGGCTTTCAGATTTTTACCTCCTAAGTATCACTTTTGAGTATTTTAAGTACACTAAAATACGACATTAAATTTGAAAGTACAAATAAAAAAAACAAAATATTAAGAGTATCTAAAATGCCAACATTAAGAGAGAACTACAACATGCTAATTTCCAAACTGTTCACATGTAATATATACATACACATGTATATTTATGTATATATATTATTTTAAAAGAGGAACATATTATATATTTTACTTGATATTTTGCTTAGTTTCACTTTATATATAGGCAAATGGGGAGCTACATTTATTGTTCAATGACTCAATTTGCTTCAATACATGAATACATCATTATTTACAAAGTCAATTCCACATGGCTGCACGTTTATGGTCATTCCAAATTTTTACTCATAGGAATAATGCTTCCGGAATTAGCAATCTTGTAACTACATCTTTACTTTTTTTTTTTACTTATTTTTTACTTATTTACTTATTTTTTTTTTACTTATTTCTATATAATAGATTTACATAAGAATAGTTAAGATCTTTCAAAATACAGTTAAATGACTCCCGGAAATTTTATATCAGTTCAACAGTTGAGGAGAGCACCCAGGGAAGAAGTTGGGTACATGCTAAGTTGCTTCAGTTATATCCAACTCTTTGT
>NW_011495030.1:6783447-6787985 GCF_000754665.1 Bison bison bison
TCCTGCATTGGCAGATGGGCTCTTTACCGCTAGCACCACCTGGGATGCAGACAAGGAGTGAAGAATTTAGGCCTCAAGAAAAAGACAGGGGATGCTGGGTTTTGTGTGTGTGTGTTTTTTAAAATCCAAAAACATCTAAGCATTTTTTGGTCTGTGGTATAAAACAAGAAACATAAAACTTATCATCTTAACCATTTTTAAGTATACAGCATAGGAGTGTTAGGGATTTCCTGATGGCTCAGTGGTAAAGAATCTGTTTTCCAATGCAAGAGACGTGGGTTCAATCCCTGGGTCAGGAAGATCCCCTGGAGAAGGAAATGACAACCCACTCCAGTATTCTTGCTTGGGAAATCCCACAGATTCTCAGGGGTCACAAGACTTGAACATGACTTAGCGACTACAAAACAACAACAATATGAGTGTTTACTTATGCTCAATACTGTACATTAGATCTTTTTCATCTTGCAAAACTGAAATTCTATGGGAAGCCACTGTGAGAGATATGTTTTATGTATTGGCAAGGAACAGAAGGAACTTACTGGTATCCTTGGAAGAATTTAATTTCATTTAACATAAAATCAAACTCACTACTTCCTACAGTTAGATTTGCCAAGAGAAAATGATAATCTAAGACTAAGCTTAGAGAAATAAAGCCACAGGACATTATTCTGGCTTTTCAAACTATGTTTCATTTTACTGCTCTCAAGGTTGAAAATATACTAACAGCTGCTGCTACTGCTGCTAAGTTGCTTCAGTCGTGTCCAACTCTGTGAGACCCCATAGACGGAAGCCCACCAAGCTCCCCCGTCCCTGGGATTCTCCAGGCAAGAACACTGGAGTGGGTTGCCATTTCCTTCTCCAATGCATGAAAGTGAAAAGTGAAAGTGAAGTCGCTCAGTCGTGTCCGACTCTTAGCGACCCCATGGGCTGCAGCCTACCAGGCTCCTCCATCCATGGGATTTTCCAGGCAAGAGTACTGGAGTGGGGTGCCATTGCCTTCTCCGACTAACAGCTGAGTACCCTGTAAATACTCCCTTGTGAAGGAATTTGGATATTTTAACTCTTTAGTGGAAAAAGGTAAGGATGAAAACTAAAGATATTATCTTGGAAATAAATATCTCCAAGATGATAAGGAGTCAGTAACTTCAAAATCAGATTCTCTTTTAAATACAGAAACACAAGTATATGCAAAAGTTAGGTTATCAGGTTAACTAACACAAGTATATTTAGCCCATACTGTAGTTGAAAAACTATCCATTTACACACAAAAGAATTGGAAAGCAATACTACTATAATGCTATCAATTAAACAGAAAACCAATTATAATTGCAATAGCAAAAGTTATCCTGAATGCATGAGGAAAAGATTTGATTAGAGAATGATGAAGTGACGACAGAGGCTTCCCTGGTGGCTAGACAGTGGCTCAGACGGTAACAAGTCTGCTTACAATGTGGGAGATCCAAGTTTGATTTTTGGGCCGTGAAGATCCCCTGAAGAAGGAAATGGGCAACCTACTCCAGTATTCTTGCCTGAAAAATCCCATGGACTGAGAGGCCTGGCAGGCTACAGTCCATGGGGTTGCAAAGAGTCAGACACAACTGAGCAACTAACACTTTCACTTTTCTTTCAGAGCATTAAAATATTGACCCTTACATGTGGTTTCATTATTTTAAAGTTTCCTTATTACAAGAGCATCATCCTTACATGTTTCAGTCTTACTGAGGTTAATCTCACAGGGACAGGGACAATTTTCAAATGAACAGGAGATGGTGATGAAGGTGGAATGGGAGCTAGAAGACTGAGAAAACCAGGGGACTCAGAAAACCAGGCAAAATGTGAAACAGAAAAGGAAAGAAAGAAGGGAATTAAAATCAAATATGTTAACCTGAGAAAGATTACGTACTGAACAAGAGTGGTGAGAAGTAAAATGTAGAGGGAAATGCAGGGCTACCACTGTGTTCATGGTCTTAAAAGCAGAGACATTACTTTACCAACAAAGGTCCATCTAATCAAGGCTATGGTTTTTCCAGTGGTCATGTATGGATGTGAGAGTTGGACTACGAAGAAAGCTGAGGGCCGAAGAATTGATGCTTTTGAACTGTGGTGTTGGAGAAGACTCTTGAGAGTCCGTTGGACTGCAAGGAGATCCAACCAATCCATTCTAAAGGAGATCAGTCCTGGGTGTGTGTTTGAGTGAACTCCGGGAGTTGGTGATGGACAGGGAGGCCTGGCGTGCTGCAATTCATGGGCAAAGAGTTGGACACGGCTGAGCAACTGAACTGAACTGAAGGAAGGAGGCCTTGGAGGATAGATACTTGAGCACACAGGTTTCAGCACTAATAACTTCTGTGAAAACCCAGAAAAATCTGGTACTTAAAGAAGGGAAAAGGTAGCCTCAAAGTTGGTAAGTAGAGAGGATGAGAATGAGCATAGTAAAGATGTATAACTAACCATTTATATGTAATAATGTTGCCAAGGATGGCATTTATAGCCAGGAAGAACTCATTTCTGTAAATACTTCACAGGATTCAGGCACACAACTATACAAATGAAAATAATGTTAACAGAAAATTTAAAATCTTTCTCAGATCTTATCAGGAATCAGTCTTAAATATGTTTTTTGTTATTAAACTTATATTACTTTTTGAGACTAGAAGTTTCCTTATCATTTCAACTTTTCTTAAGGTACTTTTAAACATATCTTTTCTGAATGAAGATTTGAAATTAACATTATAGTATACATTTTAAGACAATACTGTATGAGCTCTTAATATTCCCACTAAAATCAGGTAATGTAAATTCCACTGAAATATGTAAAGGTAATGGATTTGTAAACATGAGTTTGTTCTTATGGAGATTATGAATTTGTATGTGTATGTATGTATGTTTGTATATATATATATATATATATACACATATATATAAACAAATGTTTATATAGATTTAAGAAAAACTATGCACATTAGAAGACCAAATCAAATTCATCAAAGTTAGAATGAACTTAACTTCTAAATCCTAGCCCTAAAATTAATCAAGCCCAAATATTACTTTTATTTTCAATGATAAAATGAGCCCAGAATTGTAGATTAAAATTTGTAGGAAATGGAGAAATAGTTTATTTTTGAGCAATGCTATTGTTTTTTAACACAGTTTTATTGAGATGTAATTCATATAGCAAACAATTCATTCAATAAAAGTATATAATTCAATAGCTTCTCTCAGTATATTCACAGAGTAGTACATCTATCACCACAATTAATTTTAAAATATATTCATTTCTTAAAGAAGAAATGACGTATTCCTTATCTATTATATCCCAATCACCTAGTCTACAGGACCTAGGCAACCACGAATTTACTGTGTGTCTCTATAGATCTGCTTATTCTGCTCTTTTAATATAAATGGAATCTTGTAATATAAGGTCCTTTGTATCTGGTTTCTTTCACTTAGTGTAATGTTCACCTGTGCTGTAGGATGTATCAGAACAGAACTTCATTTCTTTTTATTGTCTGATAACATTTAATTGTGTGAAATGCCATGTTTTGTCTATATAGTCATCAGTTAATGGACATCTGGGTTGTTCCCACTTTAATGTGGCTAATATGAATAATGCTGCTGGAATATCCAAGAACAAGTTTTTAGGTGGATGTGTTTTCATTTTTCTTGGTATGTACCTAGGAGTGAAACTGCCAAATCATATGGTAACTCTATGTTTAACCTTTTAAGAAACTGCCATACTGCTTTAAAAGTGGATGTAGCACTTTACAGTCCAATTACTACTGTATAATGGTTCCCATTTCCCCACATCCTCATTAACATTTGCTATTATTCGTCTTTTTGATAATACCTATTTTAGTGTATGTTGTTGCTGTTCAGTTGCTAAGTCATGTCTGATTCTTTGCAACCCCATGGATTGCAGCACACCAGGCTTCCCCATCATCCACTATCTCCTGGAGTTTGCTGAAACTCATGTCCATTGAGTTGGTGATGCCATCCAACCATCTCATCCTCTGTTGTCCTCTTTTCTTCCTGCCTTCAATCTTTCCCAGCATCAAGGTCTTTTCCAGTGAGTCAATTCTTCACATCAGGTGGCCAAAGTATTGGAGCTTCAGCTTCAGCATCAGTCCTTTCAATGAATATTCAGGACTGATTTCCTTTAGAATGGACTGGTTGGATCTTCTTGCAGTCCAAGGGACTCTCAAGAGTCTTCTCCAACACCATAGTTCAAAAGTATCAATTCTTTGGTGCTCAGCTTTCTTTATGGTCCAACTCTCACATCCACACACAACTACCATAGCTTTGACTCTTGCCTACCAATCTTCAATGACCGTGGTTGTCCTTACTCTATTAATCATTCAGCAAACCCTGGTGACATATGTTGCAGTCTAGCACTAAAAATCTTCCCAGGCTTTAACCACAAAACAGAGGAGCAGTAAAGTTATAGCTGAGTAATGCTAATGCTAATGCTAAGTCACTTCAGTCGTGTCTGACTCAAGTGACTTAGCATTAGCATTAGCATTACACAGCTATAACTTTAC
>NW_011495030.1:6788085-6793249 GCF_000754665.1 Bison bison bison
TGTCCGACTCCTAGCGACCCCATGGACTGCAGCCTACCAGACTCCTCCGTCCATGGGATTTTCCAGGCAAGAGTACTGGAGTGGGTGCCATTGCCTTCTCCGATAGCTGAGTAAAACTCTCCTCTTTCAGGACATTGTGAATCTAGATGTGCCTATGAATTGATGTAACTTTGGAAAAGAAATATGATGATTCTAATTAAGAAGAAAAACATTGGATACCTTTCATTAAAAGATCTGTTTTGAAAGAAAACAGAGTACCTGGACATTGGCAAAGTCGACACGGTTGAGGTCATTGAGCATCTGGTTGATCTGAGAAGTGTTCTGAAGCACTGCACGAGCTGCCTGGGCCAGGTGATTGAGCGACGTGTATCTTCGCAGAGTCTGGGCAAAGGCACTTACAGCTGCAACCTGTAAAGAAATCCAATTAAATTGGGATTTCTTTTCTCCTCCAATAAAAGAAACCACTGCAATTTTCAAATCTTTATTCCCTTGCCAAATTTTAAATGCTTCTCTCTGATACTTATTTCAAATTCATTTGGTGAGACAGTTTACTTGTAAATTATAGCATTTAAACCTCTAAACCAAGTATTATTTTCCTTTTCAGTAGGTTGAGGTCAAGGCTAAAACAAACTCCCACATTCTTAGACATCTGAGTGCACCATTAATTAAACTGGTCTTGCAAGTAGCTACTCATCATCAGCAAGAAATGATTTAGTCTAGGAAATTAGGGAAAATGTTGATTTTCATTTCTTATTCTCAGTGTGACAGTCAGCTACAAGCTAAGCAAATAAAAAAAATTTTTCCTTTTATTTGGAAAACCAAACTGTCCAGTCCCACTTTTTATCTGGATTAAAAAATATACTTTTCACAGCATTATCATTCAGATTCACTCTTTTAATCTTTATTTTATAGAGGTGAAATAAGGGTGGCCAATTTTGAGGTGAAATAGGAGAACTCAAAGCCTGTATTAGCAAATAGATAGCTAATAAACTTCTCAGACACAGGCAACAAGAAGAACTCTTTTTTTTTTTTTTTTCAGAATCTGGATGTTTGTAAAAGGGTTATCCAGAAAAATCCCTGTTTGCCCTCTGAAATGTACTTTCTATCCTTCCCCCTTCTGCTCTGTGCCCAGGAAGACTAAACTGAAAAAATTGCATTAACTGCCTCCCTTGTCCTTGGGCTTCCAGTTGGATTTGGTCAATGAGAGGCACTGGTAAGGGACTGAAGGACAGAAGAAAGTGGTCAAAGTATTTATTCCCTCACAACCTCTGCTCTCTCCTTCCTAAGGCCACAGTCCTGCGTGGAGGAGAAGAGCTCCTGATGCCATAATTGCTTCTCTCCCATTCAGACCTAGGGATGGGCAGGCTTCCCCTACTAATGCTAGTCCTCGGTTTTCTTAGCTCTGTTTACACATTTAGAAACAGACCCTTATTAAACTTTCTTCAATTATTCTTCTCTTTGGATACACCTTTTATTTCCTGCTGAAACCCTGAACAAATCAGGTTATGTTGAAAGATAGCAAAGATAATGACAAAAAAAGTCTAAATAAATATCTAAATGTCATGATCTCATGAAAATTTGTTACTTCCATAGCAGATCTGATGAGGATTTTAATGTATTTATAGGAATAGATGGAATCCCATTAAATCACTGTGGGTATATAAACAAGCAACTGATTGAACAGTCATTTGGCTGAGTGGGAATAGATGTTCCACAAGACAACGATGCCCTGTCTTGATACTGAGATGTTTTAGGACCATGTGGAGCTTGGGGACATCCACATATCCTCAGAGAGAATATTTCACATTTTCCCATCTCTGAGGTTTGTACTAATCAAGTACATATTATGTGCCAGCATTGTGTTAAATGTCTAACATATATTACCATGTTCAATTCTCATAAACATCCCATTAGACACATGTTCTACCTTAGTGAGGTTAACTATCTTACTCAAGACTACAGAGAAACTAAAGTACAGAGGTGGGATATGAATCCAGGCATTTTGATAACAACTTCCAGTCACATTCTCATTATGCTGTTTCTACTGTCCAGCTGGATCATCTTTGTTGACTGAATGCTCAGCTGAAAAAAGGCTGCTCCTTGAGAGAGGAGTAGCAGAAGACATCTTTCACCAAGGGAAACCACCCAAATCAATTCTGGAGATCAATGAGATGACCAATAGTGCAGCTGGATTGCTATCACAACCACTTGATGATACTGGGGTAGGAGATGCTTTCAGTTGTTTGAAAGTATTGTTATGACTATGACTGACTTTGCAAGTTGGAAAGCATTCCTCTGATTATCTTAATCAAAGAGCATCTCCTTTATTTTCTCACCTCAATGTGGCACTCTAGAACAGAACTGCCACGGATGGAATCATTTCTGCAATGATGGAAATGCTCTACATATGTGTTACCTAATATTGTACCCACTAGTCACATGGGTTAAGATGCACTTGAAATGTAGCTAGTGTGACTGAGGAACTAAAATGTTAATGCAATTTAACTAAATTTAAATGTAAATAGCCACATGTGGTTAACCCTACCATATTGACAGCACAGCTCAATCAAGCAACAATCTAAGGTGGACATGTCCTTGAAATGTGACCTTCAGTATGTTTTAGAGATAGAATGTGTTATTGCAAACCTTAAGCCAAAACAGGAAGAACTGAGAGTTACTTGTGCTATCACAGACTTGTCAGCTACAAGAGCTTCAGCTACATTTTCAAACTGACAGCCAAGGCACATTGTTGGAGTCTGACAGGAGATACAGTTCCCGACAAAAGGCCACAAATGTGATTTTTGTTATCAAAGTTTGGACAGAATCAGTCCAATCTGTCAAGTGTGTTCACAGGTTAATCTAAAGTAACATGGTTAGTAGGGGAAAAAGTGAAGAATAGAATTCATATCTCCAGCTAAATAATCCATATTCCTGTAATATACTCAACTATGAGATAACGGTTCTCTTTAAGAAATGATTACTTGATTCACAAAAGCATTCTCCAGTGTTAAAAACAAAACATCCTGAAAAGCAAAATGGTTATTATTTCACATGAGCATTCAGAATATGAGTATAGTAGGGGACTTAAAAAAATCTAAAACTCATTCAAATGGAAATTATTTGCACATTCTAGGCTATTCTTTTCAATATTTGAAATTAAGCAACCTGAAATATACACTTTAGAAAAGGACTGATAAATATACCACACCTACAATGCTTCTCTAGTCTCTCTGAAAGGAGTATTATCAAACAACATATCTTGTGAAGTTCTTTGCCACATGGTTATAAAATACAAATATAAAAATCAATGCTATATTTCACATAACATCATTTGATAGGACAAATTTAAAATTCATAGTTCATGACCATTTCCTAAACACAAAAGAAAAGGCAAGGACATGAAAGTGTACCTTGGTTTGTATCATTCTTTGTGGAATATTGTTCATGGCATTGGAAAGCCAACCTTCAAGGCTTTTTGCAAAATTTCGAATGGCTTGGGTCAAGGCACCTAAATGTTAAAGAAGAGAAGCAGAACGAAACAAATACCAAAGAACATTAATCTTTATGCTAGAATAAGGGAAAACATACAACCATAGCATTTGAAATAGCACAAGACAGAACTTATCCTCATTAACAAGACTTTATTTAACATTATTCCTAACTATGAAAGAATCCAAATATTATATCGTGGGCTTTTTTTGTCTTAAAGCTATTTTGTTCCCAGATACTTATGACACTTCATTGGGAAATGAAAACATTCAAGCGTTTTTTGCTTATAACAACATATACCAGTTGTGAATATACGTATGGAATTTTCTATCTTAGACAAAATACTCTTTTCAAAAACATCTTTTTGCTCAAAGGCTAAGTATTGTCTTTAGAAATCTGGTGACTTTTTTCAAGCTCTTATTTTCATTTCTTTAGCTAGAAAGAAAATAATGCAAAGCTTTCTTTCTCTATGCATCTCTTTACATTGGAACATGTCAATTAGAGTAGTTATCTCTCACTGTTGTTGAAAAGTAAGGTAAAATTAAAATTGCCTGACTTGATATTCTGGATAACTATTCTCCATCTCACTGGCAGGTAGCGATAAAAGATTACTGTGATAAAACTGCTGTCACAGAGACCAATATTCTTAAGATATTCTTAAAATAGTCTGTTCCATATTCCTTGCATCTCTGTTAAAACCTAAGTAAGTATAGGTCCCATGAGAGCAACTTTTATGGTGGTCATAAAACAATTGGAAGCATTTTCCAGTATCAGGGGTGACTATGATTATTTTATTCTAAGGGATCTGCTTACTGAGATCCCTTACTGAGATAGGAAACAGAATTCTTCTCTTGTTCAACAAGTAATTCAGTCAGAGCATTTCATTTCATCTGTGCCCAAGGCTACACGGTATAGGGAGTAGTTTAAGACATTTAATAAATGTCTGAAGCACCCAGAACACAAAGCAGATCCTTGTGGGTTCCCTATGATGCGGGTAGGTAGTGCAGTTGGTAGTCCATGATAAGAGACAGAGAAGTCACATTTTTACCCAAGGCTCCCAAGAGTATTAATGATGGGATCAAATTCCCTCATTTTTCTTCTGTGCTCAAAATAGTCTGACATGCATCTTTATTACTTTTGTTAAAGCAGAGTTAGACATAATTTAGCTTACTCAAATTGCTTGCATCAGATATAAATTATACTGATCCAATAATAAAATAACTAATTTTTAAAAGTTGTTTATTTAAGTGGTAAAATGACAAAAAAGATTTAAATGGCTATCTTTTTGGAAAAATACTCAAGTAGTGCAGATTTTAAACATGAGAATCATCCATTGGAAACCCTGAGTTGGAAATTTCTTGAGAGCTAAGTTTTTGAAATTTCCAAAGCTTCCCATATTAGTCAAAAAGAAAAAAGAAAGAAAAATATTTTTCTGCTGTATTATGTACTAGAACCATGGAGGGCAGGCATGAATGGAAATGAAAAAGAGTGAAAAAAAATTAAAGACCCTTTTTGAAAGTCAGTAAAACTTTGTTCAAGATTCAGTTTGATTATCTGTATTATGTATTTTTCTCTAATTAATAATTATTTAATCTGAAAAAACCAAGAACTGGGAAAAGCTACTTTAAAATTTTTAATATGGGTCTTCTTTTATCTAAACAAATTTAATGCTAGG
>NW_011495030.1:6793349-6846110 GCF_000754665.1 Bison bison bison
TTTAATGCTAGGGAGGTTATAAAATAAAAACATTATGTTTTATATCTCAAATGATTTTTAGTTTTTACTTTTTTGTATTATATGACATTTTGGGTCATCTTTAACTGAAATCATAATTTGTACATTTAAGTGCTACCAGTTGAGTTCTTACACAATTTTTTTACACTTCACTTTATTTTTTCCATTTTCAGATAAATGTATTTTAGAGTATAGTAGCTTCAAGCTGACTTTAAATTAGTGTGATATGCAAACTTTTTTTTTTTTGGCTAAAAAAAGGAATCCCATCTGGACAGTAAATGGTAGAGTGAAGTACTAGTAGCCAGGAAAATAAAATTTTCAAAAATAAAATTAAGTTTGTTCTCTCTATAGGGATTCATGTCAGATTAAATTGTGCAGATTGACTGACAACTTTTTCTCATGAATGGATGGTTAGAAATTTAAAGCTATTCTAAAACTAACTTGTCTCAGCCTGCTTATGATTAATACAAAAATGCATACAATCAGAAGACTGTGATTTAAACTGTATTTTAAGCTTTACTTTTGTTAAATCTTATTATAGAACAGGAATTAAAATTCCAAATTTACTTGGTAGGGTGGCACATTAATGTATCTTGTAATTTCAGAGAAACTATAAAACTGTACTTATATAAAAATTCCTGAATTTGAGTTCTCTGAATGCAGAGACAGAATAAAATGTTTTTCAAACAAAAATTTGTGAAAAACAAAGGTCACGTGTATCGTGTACTTAAAAATTATGGGGCTTAAAACCATCTAAACTTGATACATGGTTCATGTTAGGTAACTGCTGAATTTACAAGTTAGTCTTGTGATGCTAACATAGAAGCAACAGATTTTAAAATTGTTTAACGAATACTGATGTTGTTGATTTGCCTCAAAGAAGGTGCTCACTGGCATTTTTTTCTTATATCTCATGAGAGAAATTTATGTTGGTGGCAAGATGTCACAGGCTAATGAGCTACCCTATGCAACTTTTCTTAAACATCTCTAGAGATTATTACTCAGAGCACAGGGAGTAAGACAAAAACAAGGAAAATCAGATTCTGGAACATAAATCAGTAGAGAATTTACATGTTGAAATTTTCCATGACAATGTCACTTTTAATCAATCTTTAGTCAGGACACCAACTGTCAGTTGGTGCAGTAGAGAAGATATTAGCAATTTATAACAACGTGAGACTATGGCAGCTGAATTTTTAAAAAACTAATTTGTGTACATATTTATGTATGTTTATGTGTGTGTTCACTGATATTATATATAAATGTACATCTAAGCATACTTTTTTAGGTGGTGGGAAACATACATATCTTCCACTCTACCGTATTTTTAAAAAGAAAGTATAAACATACAAATGTTAAATCTTCACCTTTTCTTACTAAATCCCTATGTTAATATTTTCTGGAATACTTTAATACAAATTTACTGTGAACAGTGTACTTGAAGTACACAGTTGCTAATTTTACAAGCTAAAAGATTGTTTTACTTTATTAATGTCACTGTAGAGTAGCAATTCTGTTCCATTTCTCTAAAGGTTAAGTTTACTAGTATGTGCTCATAAAGATGTAGGCCTAAAACCTTTTCAACTGCTTCCAACATATGTATCCATAGTGGCTTTTAGACTGACACTTGCAAAAAAAAATAGCTTTGTTTGCAACAGAGTAGCTTAAAAAAAAAGCTATCACTTAAAAAAGTAATGTAACTTATCTACGTAATTCCTATTTGCTTCATGGCGGGAATACAATGCTCTTGCAGTTACATAGATTTTTCTCTCAAAATGCCAGTTAACCATTACTGTTAGTGGAAACTGCATTTGTAGTTTTTAACATGATGTCGGTGACAAAGTAAATGCTTTTAAAAGAAATTTAACTTCAGTAGAAACCAAGATAAATTCATTTCAAATCAAAAGCAACCGTGAAAGAGGCTGGTCTAGCAATCACAGATTTCAAAAATTAGGGGTTTTATGAAGGACACTGTGTCCTTGGGTTGAATGATTTTCACACTGGCTGACTGACCTGGGAGTGTTCTTGCAATTAGTCATCAGGGCTGTCACATCTTTAGGTTGTCTTTCTTCGTCAAAAAGAAAATGAAAGATTGAAAAACAGAATTTTTCCCTTTTAACTACAGTGTTGCTCTAGGCTGCTTTCATGCAATACTCTGTGTTGCGTGTTTTCTATGTGGCAAATTTAAATGAGATTAGAATCACTCTAGTTTGCAACGTCACTACCCAAAACTTCCTGGGTGGAATGTAGGAGAACAAAAGCATCCGTACTTGTCTGCATTTAACTTACTAGGAATAGGTCTAAGGACGTCGGGGATGAGAATCTCCACCAAAGCCTGGTACATCCCATGGTCACAGTTACACATCCATTTCAGGATAGACTCATGTTTGCACAGAGTTATCAGCTTTGCTTTCGGAAGTCGACTTTCTATTTCACTCAGATTGCTGGTGTGAATAAATGTAGCAAATGAATAGATGGCAAATGAGGATAAAAAAGAAAATGGACTTTAAAAATAGTTTTAGTTTATCAAATATTACTGAGGTTAGAACTATACCACCACTGCCCTGGTGCCATACGGCTGGATATATAAAATACTCCCCCGGAGCTGCCTATGCACGTTAAGACTTTCTGATAGTATGAAAGGCAGATATGATACTAAACCCATGAGGATGAAATAGTTCTACCGCAGTCCCCCAAATCAATAAAAATGGGAGCTATAATACACACGCTGAAACCTCAAGAGAGTACTTTGTGGTTTATTTCAATCTCTTCAATTAAGGTTATCAGGTAAGGTTCACAACTGGTATACATATCTCTAATTTATTAGCTGTGACATCTACTCAGCCATGAAAATGAATTGGAAAAGCATATTGATTCTGACCTTGACTCGGTAATGGTAGTGCCGTCAGCTGGAGTTGAGGGAGAATAGCGCCAGAATGTTTGCCACAATTTTTCTATCAGGCTAAACTGAAGATTCACAACAACATCCAATATTGCCTACAAAACAAAATGGTTATCGATATTACCTTACAAAATCACTTATGGGGATGTGTGAGGATTACATACTGTAACAAGACTTAAAAGGTAAAGATACTTTTGGGCTCATAAACTGACATAGTGAAACTAGACTAAGTTTTGCCAATGGAAATGGGAACACAAAAGAGATTAGCTAGAGACAAGGAGGAAAATATCTCATACATAAATGATTAAGAAGGGTAACTTGTATTCCTCTCAGAATGACCTCACACCCCACCCTTATTTTTACCTCTTTTCTCTCTATTATCATGCTTGCTTCCCTACGCTTTCTTTCACCCATTAACCCACTGCTTCCCTGGTTGCCTCCACTCTTGTTAGATTCATATGGGCACAGAACACAGATTTGAGTCACATCAGCCTTCACTGGACTGTGTCCACTGGTCCTAAAAGAGGGCAAAAGATAAAGGTGTGGAGGTGCTTGTGAGTGGCAGATGGAGTTAGGGCTAAGTTAGCTTGGCCTAGGGCTGCAGACCATGGCTTCTGAAGCATTCCTAGCCAAGCAGAGGCTGGGGGCAGAAACTAGAATTAGGCTGACCTTCCAAGGGTAGTGCCTGTCTTGGCAGAAAAAAAGCCTCTCTGTGGTTACACAGTGGCTTCCACTCATTCCTCTTTGCACACACTCCCTTTAGAGAGAAGCTGTAAGACTCTCTCTCCTTTTTAACCTTGAGGGCATGGGCCTCACCTCTCCTGCTTAATTTTCTCAGATCTCCAGCTGCATCAAGATATTTTTTTCGATGATGCTAAAATTTGCCACTTTCATTAGCTTTTGATGATCATATTTAATTTCACCCTGTCATTGCAATTAGTCTGCAAATTTGCCTTCAGATAAAGGCAGTCATAAAACTAAATAACCTATTTGTGCAAAGATCACGTGATTCTGTGATTATTTTGAGTATAACAGACAAGTCCTCAGTATAATGTGTTTGATGTCATCAGCATTGAGAACAAAAACACGTAAAACAACACCTTCAAGATCTGCAAAATTCACAGAAACTAAGAGACAAGAAGAAGCAACTGAGAGAATCAATCTGAACATTTAAAGAAGAAAGAGGAAACCATGACTTCCTAATGCTGGAGTATGTGCTACTTGTGTAGACCTGGCCTTGTGCATGGTACAGAGAATAACTAATGTTCTACACAAAGACACTTTGAGACCAATTCAAATATTAAGTAAAATTTGTTTGGGAGCATGTTCTGGGAACTAGAAGGAAATGTTGCAAGTAGTTGGATGATGAAAATGAAGGGAAGGGGACAAATTAATATCACACTCCTCACCCTTTAATATCAGCAACAATAAAAATGCAAAAGCAAGCCCTGAAAGTAAAGGGCATCCAGATATGGCTGCTCCCAGCAAAACCCAAAACCTTCTCAGGAGGCAAATTATTATACCTGCTTTCTCGAAAGATTCTAACTTAGGCTTCTTCTGACAGACATCTATTAATGGAGCAACTAGTAATATCTGATCTAATACCTTATATGTCTCTAGTTATGAGACTGATGTAGGAACACTATGCATATATAGAAAGGAAAAATTACTGTTAGAGCAACTTGTATTGAAACTTATATTTATTCCTTATGTAACTAGTGATCCTTTCAAAGTATCTTTGATAAACCAACTATGAGAATTCCAAATAACAGTCAAAATAGGTATGTTACTCTTTCTTAAAAACATAAACAATAGGAAATATGAAATAAAATAAGGCAAGTAACAAATTCAGTGCACCTTAAATTAAGTATCTCTTCAAATTAAATAACCTCAAATAATTCTATTGAAAGGACATTTGTATCAGCCTCATTCACAAATGAATAAAACGTTTTGTCATCTGTCCACCCACTTTTAAATTTGTTCAGACTAAAATGTATGGCAAATATAGTTTAAAATAATCCTAATGCCACTAGCCTAAAGCAAACAACCATTTATAGGACTGGATCTGAGACCCAAGTACCTGTCCATCAAAAGTTTAGAAGTGCGACAGGAAACAATAATTAGGGACTTCCTTTTCATAGATGACTTTATGTTCCATGAGAGTGGCCATGACTACTGGTAACTCTGAAACAAATGAGGATCATTCTATGAACTGCCATTTCCCATGTAGATTAATTACTATAAATGTTCCTTTCTCTTCATATACAGTGTGCATGCGCTAAGTTGCATCCAATTCTCTGCGGTCCTATGGACTGTAGCTTGCCAGGTTCCTCTGGCCATGGGATTATCCAGGCAAGAATACTGGAGTGCATTGCCATACCCTACTCCAGGGGACCTTCCCAACCCAGGGATGGAACACACGCCTCAAATGTCTCCTGCACTGGCAGGCAGGCTCTTTACCACTAGTGCCACCTGGGAAGCCCTCATATAGAGTATTCCTGACAATTAATGAAAATTTTATAATCCAAATAATATTTTCATCTTTATTGGGGGAGTTTTTCATTTAGATTGATTTTAGTGTATATTCTTTAGAGTTGTAAATAATCATTCCCCAAGTTATATTTTGAATAATATGATAAACTTAAAAAAATCTAAATTATATTTGTATAGGCTGGGTTGCTTGAAGCGAGTTTCACCTGAACACAGAGCAATGAGAAAATGATTAGAGCATCTATACATAAACCTTTGAATAGACATGATATTCACATAGAAAGCAAAAGAGAAGTTTTTTTTTCCTTGATAAGTAAGGATCATCCAGAAATTCTCTACTACTGGAAAAAGTGCAGCAGTGGAAGAGAAATGGACAGTGTTTTTCATCATAACAAGAAATGTTGGGAACAAACTGGCGGGACATGTTGAAAAATACTTATGGCACATGATTTGTTAATAAGGAGAGAACTTGCCCTTGGTTGTTAATAACCTAGCACCCTTGACAAGCACTCAGATTCACTCAAGCGGTTCTTATTTCTGGAGTAGGAAAAAAAAAAACCTGTGAATGCTATGAGCTGAGACTTCTCACTACATACTGCATCGTCAGCAGTCAGGAGGACTGTCCAAGGATTATCTTTTACTTCTAAGTAGATCATAAATAGCCCTGGAATAAAGCTACTTAAATTCTAAACAGTTCCTCTTTGAAAAGGAGGGATACTTTAGAAAATTCCTATTGCAATCTGCTATCTTCTTTCTGCCAGGTAAGTGGCCAGTATATGTGGACTTGGAGAGAATTCACCTCCTGGAGACAACGTATCCAATTCTGATCTGGGATAATAAGAAAGGAAGTAGGAGGAGGGATGGAAAACACCAAGAGAAGACTCAGGATCAAAAAGAAACAAGCAAAACTAGAGCCTCAATGATCCCTGGAAGGAATGCCTAAACATTTCTAGAAAATAGTTTTTGATAAAAATACATATTTACAGTATAAAATTCAGAAGATTAAAAAGGGTGTATTAAAAAATTAAGCCTGTTTCCCCTGACTCCTTAAACTCAGTTTTGATCCCAAAGGCAACCAGCTTTAATATTTTGTTCTTTCTTCTGGAGAGATGTATACAGCATGTTCTTTTTCATGAAAACAACAGTATGCTATACTCACTGTTTTACGTCTTGCATTTTTCTTAAAAATAAATCCTGGAGCTTGTTCCACAAAAGCACATTTAGAGTTGCCTATTCTGTTTAATGGTTGCATAGTGTTCAACTCTATAGATTATACCATATTTTATTTATTCAGTCCCTGTTAGATACTGAAGTTATAATCAATCTTTTGCATTAAAAACCATAATGCAACAAGTTCCCTATACACTTATATCTTCAACCACATGTAAGGATTTTTCTAGGATAAGTACCTAGAAGTGGAACTGCTTCATCAAAGGATTCGTATCAGACTAGGCTAAGAGGATGGAAAGTAAAATTTATTCTCCCCTTCATGCTTCACTTCTCCAGTTTGAGACAAGAAAAAAACAGCTTATCAGTGTTCAAAGAAATATGAACTAACTTCATCTGTCCTCTAGGAATACATTGGAGTATTTGTTTTAGCCAGTTGTCTGGAAAAACTTAGCTTGTGTCCATACTATGTTTTGAAAAGACCTACCTCACAGTGCTCTCGATAAAGACTCTGCAGTGACTTGATATCCTCAAAGGTAGTACCATCTGGCAGAGAAGAGATTTCAACTTCTCCAAACTCTGGAAGTGCTCGAGATGCATCTGTTACCATGACAACACAATGGAAAAAAGTTACTGTGGATGGTGCCAATTAAAGACTAATGAAGGAAAATTTAGGCAGACTAAAAAGGAAAAAAAAATAAAGGTCAGAGGTCCAAAAAGTAAGGACTTTGCATTTTAAGGACTAGTATTTTATAAACCAAAGTTACAGCAGCAGCAGCACAAAAGAATAGAGGGAATAGTTTTAAAATTTTGGAGAAACTAAATTTTCACTATGATTATACTGGAAATAACATATCACAGTGTCTCTCAATACAGGACCCCTATGATAAGAAAAATACCTTGAGCTGGCCAGTATCAATTTTAGTTATTTTTATCATTTTGTTACTTAGGTATATAAAATACATTAGCTTTAAACTCATTATGCTTATACCTCTCATATAATCATAAAACAAAAGACCTACAAACTAAGTATAAAGAAACCTAAAAAAATAACATTAAATTAACAATGTTAATTTATATGATAGATGATGATGCTGTCCTATAACTGAATCTTTCATGACATGAATATGGTATTGACTGCTGCAGTGCAGGAACTTTTGAGTTTGACAACCAACACATACTTCATGGTGGCTGGTTCTCCCATTATGTTTCTATATTCAAATAAGCTGTGAAACTTTCCTCCACACAGAGCACTGGGACATCATTGAGCCTTCCCTTGGGATGAAGCTGTAATTTACATAGTAAGTCTGTTCTTTTCTCATTAGCTCTGGACAATTAATGCAATACACTTTGGTGCCAGCCTTATCATAAATTCAAATACAAATGTGGAAACTAAATCTTCAGAACAGTATTCGTTCTAGTCTTCTAGGTAATCCAAAATATGCTTTTTTTTTTTAAAGATTATAATTGAAATAAGAACATAAAATAAGAAACATAAAAATTCTTGTTGAGAGCTCATATGTCTATAAGAATATACTTGAAGACTCCAGTTTGTGAATGCACCATAATGTTCTCATACTTCAGCAGCTATTCTGTCCTGAGAGTACATTTTAGTTGTCTTTGTCAGAAAGCGCACATAGACACATATACACACACACAGACACATACACACACATACACATCCGATACATTCTACTAATTTTGATCTGTTGTACCGAAACTATGCATGTTTATCCCTAGAAAAGCTGTCAATTAAAGTGCAAAATGGCATTTTGCACTTTTAGCTTTTACAGGAATATGCAAAATGTTCAAGTTCCACTTCCTTAACTCCTAAGTAACAAGAAACATGTATACCATTTAGAAAACTACAAAAATAGGAAATACTATGATCAATTTAAAAGAATAAATTACTTAAAAGTTTATAATTTTTTCTAATCTGAGATTGTAGCATATGCAACTTTTTACATAGGAAATGAGAACTGCTTCTGGCACTTGAAGTTACTAATACTACTGAAACTACAACACAATTTTGATCACAAAAGCCCAATTAATACAAATTCCGGGAAACAATTCCACAGAAATGAGCCTTTAATTCATATGAATTTAAAAGTTTTACATAGCTTGAGATTTTTAAAAATAAGCCTAGCGGACACAAAAAAAGTAGAAATGAACTAGAACTATCACATAATGTGTATAGTTTCAGCACACACGAAAAATCTATGTAATTAATACCTGTAATAGACATTGTACTTGGATAAAACACTACTGTAGTTCTCTTGTTTTCAAAATTCCAATAACAACTAATATGCATTACACCTTAACATACCTAAAAACTGTTGATGATGTTGACTTTGGGCAATTACAGTTTGCTCAACAGATGTGCCTGTCTGTTGACCACTTCCTGTGAAACCATCTGCAACCCCATCCACTTTCTGCATAGGCTTGTACCTAAAAATATTAGATGGGAAAAAACAAATAAACCAAATTATTCTTTGCTTTTTTGTACTACACAAAACTCCCAAGGCATTCAATTTTATCTTCTTTAACTGTCTCATGATAATTGTAAAAGATTTTCTTCCTTGATAGTCTCATAAAGTTAGGATGAGGAAATTTTTTAAATTGTAAAAAGAAAAAAGGAGAAGCACTTAGGAAGGGCACCCATTTTCAAAAATTCAGAAATTTAGCTAAGAATGAAAGAGTTATGAGATATTTCTTTGGACAGCAGTGGTAAGGAAGTCCATGATTATACTTTTAATACACTATTTGAACATAATTCTTAATGGCCAATGGATCAAGGGAGAAACATTTTAAATACATTGGGATGTGAATCTGAATTAAAATCTAGGAGTTTGGGCCCGAGAAATGTTTAAAATGGCTTTTATTTAATTAATATCTCCAAAATGTGGTTCAGCCTAAAACTCAACCATACTGTTTTCCATATCACCTAAAACCTCCCATGCATCTCAACACATTAATCTCCCTTGACTTCTGTCCATATCTGCAAATATAAAGACCATAAGCATCAGCTTGTAGCAAAACGCATGCAAAAATCCATCTATAAACCTGAGTCATCAAATTTTAGAAAGTAAAAAGAATAAAAGTCACCTATAGTTATGTATTTATCTTTAGGTCCTAGTCATATAAACTCAAGAACTTTCCATACTGTTAAAATATAAAAAATATGCTTCAACAGCATAGGCAAGAAAGAAGGACACCTGGGAGAGAAATACCATAGGAAAAATGCATAGGTAAGTCTCCTAAGATAAGCAAATATAAAATAAGAAATAAGCAGCAACTATAATTTCTTCTGTTTCTAAGATCTCAAATATTTTTATTCATTTTAGAAATTTAAAAAAACAGATAAATGTAATAAAATGTTAAAATCTACAATAAGTTTATTATCTACACTTATGTACTTTATAATGTTTGTCCTTCCATTTCTCCCCATTTCTAAATATATTTATAAACAGAACCACCTAATAGTCTTACCATCCAGATACTTGACTCTTACACTGATACCATAAGTTAACTGTTAATAGTGTGTTAATATGAAGTTATTGTGAATAGCAATGTCCCCAATACATGAACAAGATATACTCAAAGACGCCTACAGTCTGACAACAGATAGGAAATGAATGAACCTGGTGAAACATCAGACAAACTAATGCTGAGGTTGCCTTAGGAAGCAATTCAACTTTGAATGCTATGATGACTTAGATAAATGAAAC
This sequence comes from Bison bison bison, assembly GCF_000754665.1. Classification (NCBI taxonomy): domain Eukaryota; kingdom Metazoa; phylum Chordata; class Mammalia; order Artiodactyla; family Bovidae; genus Bison; species Bison bison. Next base: position 6,803,655 of record NW_011495030.1, read on the forward strand.
TTCCATGAAAAACTGCAGAGTCACTCATAATGACATTTACTTGTATTTTTTATGTGACAGGAATCTCACAAAGAACTATATGAAAAGCAAAACTAAAGTCAGAAGATGAACAGGGTGAACAAAGGATACAACACGCTTCATTCTTGTTATCATTTTAGTGATGACCCTGTACACCAAAACGTCGGTTGTTATTTTCTAATGATATAAAAGAACTCAAGCCTATTCTTTTATATAATGGAAAAAAACATCTGAAAGTACTTTTCAATTGGGGCCACATCAAGAGATAACACATGGTTTAGTACTGTAGTGTGCTAGAAGTGCCATTTATTTAAAAAAAAAAGAATGTTTTTCTGATTTTTCCCCTCCTTAAAGAATCATCTTAGAGCGGCAAATAAAAAATCCTTTGTGAGGCAAGAACTTTGAGTACTTTTGTGGGGGAGCAGTTACTAACCATTCTGTTCTAGAAGACTTTAATGATTTTATCTTTAGGGAATACAGTTAGAGAAGCTTTTATCCTCATTGATCCATTCCAGGTTTCATTTGATTTTAGCCTCCTTTTTTCAACTATGAAATTTTATATCACTAATAAAAGAAGCTAAAATTGTTTAACTATGTTTCTTCATTTATGTAATAGAGTTTGGGGATCATGGAGTTAATAAACAAAAGTGGTTAAAGGGACTTGAATTACTTACTCTAGAGAAGAGCAAAATGGAAATATTTCCTATAGTCTTCAATTATATTAATTTTCAATGTAGGATGAGAGAGTAATTATTAGACTTTGTCCAGCTATGCTTTATCAGTTTCCTTTGTCCTGCACAGCATCTAGTGTACTACAGATGTTTAGCAGGCACAAATATCAAGGACCATAAAAGGATATGACATATAGTCATCTCAGACTGACATACAGACATTGTCACGTGCTGTGTCATCTTTTACTTGCACACAGTGCTCAGCAAGCCTATAGTCTGCAAGGAAAATGAGCTACTTCCTCAGAAAGATGAGAGTTATCTTTAATAAGCACTCAAATCACAATACATTATAATTAATGAATGATTATACTTAATAGTAATGATATTGAGTGAGAAGCACTGATTAGAGGTATATTCTAGTATATAGGAGATTCAAAAATTCATTAAGATTAGCTTGTAGACAAAAAGGAAATAAGTTAATTCTGGAGAAATTTCTTCAGGTCAGTACTTAAGAACAAATCTTATAAAGAAGAGGTGAAGAAAAAAAAAAGAAAATACATTCAAAACTGGGCAATAGGAGGTTTAATTCTAACCATAGAGTAAGGTTGCAAAGTGAATGATGGATTGAATGGATTGGGTGAAAATGCACTAAGTGTTTCTATTTTTGCTTGCCTGGGTAATAATAAAGTGTTAGTCACTCAGTTGTGTCCGACTCTTTGTGACCCGTGAACTGTAGCCCACCAGGCTCTTCCATCCATGGGATTTACTAGGCAAGAATACTGGAGAGCGTTACCAATTCCCTCTCCAGGAGATAGATCTTCCTGACTCGGGGATCAAACCCAGGTCTCCTACATTGCAGGCAGACTCTTCACCGTCAAAGCCACCAGGGAAGCCCTTTGCCTCAGTAATAGGACCTCTACATGCCAGAAGCTTATGTTGTATCTCTTTAGAAAAAGCTGTGAAGACAAGTTTGGGAGGGTTTTGTGACATAAAGAATGACAAAAGAGATTTCTGTGGTGGTCTAGTGGTTAAGAATCTACCTTGCAAAGCAGAGGACATGGGTTCGATTACTGGTCGGGAAACCTATGATTCCATATGCCACGGAGCAACAAAGCCCACACATCACAACTACAGAGACTGCATGCTTCAAAGCACTTCAGAGCCCACAGTCCACAACTACTAAAGCCTGTGCACTCTGGAGCTTGCCCACTGCAACCACTGAGCCTGTGTGCCACAGCCAGAGTTCATGCACCACAACAAAAGATCTCACGTGCTACAACTAAGACCTGATGCAGCCAAACAGGTAAGTATTAAAAAAGAATGACATCGGAAGGGCAGATTTATAGCTCATATACAAGAACAGTATGAGTGCGGGCCTATAAATAAGAGAGAGCTTCCAGGCAGTGCTGACTTTTCCTAGTAGTGGCATTTCCAAATGCCAGGTATTGCCTGGTACTAAATTAATACTTAGAAAGAAACCCCAAGAAATTAGAAATATTGAACTGAGGAAAGCTGGATGTTCATTTTTCTGATGTCCTATCTAAGGATAACATCCTATCCCTGCCATTACTTTAGAGCACTGGGGCTTCCCAGAGAAGGAGGGAGTTTAATAGGAAGTTGAATAGCCACATTAAACATAAGATGAACAAATACATGTGGTAACTGACTCTTCTTGGAAGAAATAGTTATAGATGATATTATATTAAGTTTTGAAAGCTATTTATATATCAGTATCTGCTGCTGCTGCTGCTAAGTCACTTCAGTCGTGTCCGACTCTGTGTGACCCCATAGACGGCAGCCCACCAGGCTCCCCCGTCCCTGGGATTCTCCAAGCAAGAACACTGGAGTGGGTTGCCATTTCCTTCTACAATGCATGAAAGTGAAAAATGAAAGTTAAGTCGCTCAGTCGTGTCTGACCCTCAGCGACCCCACGGACTGCAGCCCACCATGCTCCTCCGTCCATGGGATTTTCCAGGCAAGAGTACTGGAGTGGGGTGCCATTGCCTTCTCCGATCAGTATTTGAGTAGGTTTCAAAAAAATTCAAATGCTAGGCTTACCGTAGATCTATCCAACAAAATCTTTGAGAATAGGGATTAGGAATTTATTATTTTAACTAGCTTCTCATATATTTCTTAGGTAGTCTTCACAGAATTAGTCTATAGGAGCATCTTTACCCAATAATAAATTCATTCAGTCAAATGTAGAAATAGAACCATAACATTACAGAAAAGTCATTTTTATAAGTCATTTCTCAATTTTTTTCAATAAACTATATTTGGAATATAAATAACTATCTCTGAATAGATGGTGGATGATTAAATGAATGTATGAATGAATGGTCAAGGTAACACCTTTCACTGTATCAGACCATCAATTGATCTTAACAAATAGAAAACCTAGATAACAAATACCTACTTTACTATAGGTAAAGTATTGTAGGGGCATAGCTTTGAAAAGGCTGTGTATGCATAGAATTTTCCAGGATGCTTTAATATTCCGTTGGCTTACATGATAATCCAACATTATCTTTGCTCTGGTTGAATTTCAAGTGACCTTACAGCACTGAAACACAGCTTTCAGATTTCCTATCCTTTTTTTTAATTTATTTTTTAATTGAAGGATAATTGCTTTAGAGAATTTTGTTGTTTTCTTTCAAACATCAACAAGAACCAGCCATGTCTCTATCTTTTCTAAATAAAATAATCTCTATTTAAATACTAAAATTACCAAAAAAAAAAGTTTTCTACTGAAAAAAATTTGTTGAGTCTTTCAAAAAACAAAACTCTTTAGTGTTTAAGAATTCTCTCCTTTTACTCCCATTTATTTTTACAAATTTATTATTTTATAATAGGCTTTCTTATAGTAGATTATTAGTGCTCTTGAGTTGTGTGTGCTCTGATAAAGACCTGTGCTACATCAAATGAACAAACAGCTCTTGGTTTCAAAATTAGTAAGAGCCAAACGATAATTTTAACAGCTTGCAACTCCATGGGCAATCAGAGCTAAAGTTGTTAATGATTAAGAAATCAAAGAAACTCTAATGCTTTAATAGCTGGGCATTATGCATGAAACCTGTCACTAACAAAGAAACTTGGAAAATTATTAGGAATCTTCCACCATGGGGTTAGTCATAGCTGTTATTTAGAACTTGGACAGCTGTAACTCTACTGTAAAATAATATCTAATTCTGTCAATAATCTCACACATACAGACACTGAAGGAGTTCAATGGAAGGCAAAGAAGGGTATATATTTACTATCACATTCAACTAATGTAACAGGTAGAAGGATTTTCAACAGACTAAATGAACCATTTGGACAACTATCTTTGAACCAGGAGAAAAATGCACAAGCAAGATGTAAAATCTGAGCTGTATAGGCATTTAGAGTCATCATTATGCTTGTAACTATAGAGAGTACAAAATCATTTGATTTGCATGAGCAAACCTAAATGTTGAGCTCATAACTGGGACAAAAGGTTAAAATTTTCTGCAGGAATCATGACATTCCCTTTGGAAAAATTGTCCCAGAAAATTCTTAGGTGACTTAAGGTATGAAGTAAATCAAATGATATAAACATGAACAGATCAGAAGAAAATAATGTTGAGTGCCATCTTTTCAGAATAGTAATGGACTTCTTGATGTCACACTGAATGTTTCTATCTTGACTTCTAGCATCAACCCTGCTGATTAATGACAGTTATTACAACTTTTCAATCTTTGTTAGTAGCTCTATATTTGTCTCGTCATTAGCTCTACATCTATAATTGGGAAAGAAGAGTAGGAAAAATTAAATTCAAATGGGAGTATTTGAGTTCATTGCAGCAGTTTTAGTAGGAAATGTGGGAGAAGCAGGGAAGAGGTTGAAGCTGTTGGCTGAAACAGAAGCCTGTGGATCCTTTACTCATTTCACAAATGATGCTCACTGCTCTCCTAGGTGCTGAAAATGCACTGTTGAAAGAAGCAAATACAATTCCCTTAGCTCATGAATTCTTTCATTGAGTTCTCCTATTGTAGGTAATTTAGGCTTAACTATGTAGAACTGATATATTCTTGTTACAAATATGTATGACACCTTTATGGTACTTCTTTTATGTATAGCTGGTCCTTTCTGTTAAACTGATCCTAGAGGAATGCTTCCACTCTTCCTTTATTTGGAGAATGACAACATGACTCCACCTGACTGCAAGATAGTAACAAAAACAAAAAAGGGCATCTGAAGCTCTATCTTGGAAAAAATAAATTAGTGAGCTTCTTGCATAAAGCAAAATTAAATAAGCCTGTTTCCTTATCAGTAAATAACAAACAATATAATTGCCAAATGAGATCTTGCATATAAATGAACATTTCACAAGTTCAATAAATGTTCATCAGAAGAATTAATATTAACAAACTTTACATGAATTACTATACTTAATAATTACTGAATGTGATTATTTACGATTCTATCTTCAGTGGAAAATATATTTACATTAGGGACTTGCTGCAGCAGTATAGTAAACATTAAATACCTCAGTGTCAAGATTCCTTATTTTTTTCCAAAAGCCAAATGCACAGACATCTGATCATCTTCTCACTAAAGACTCCTGCCACCTTCAGCTGCCTCAGAGCAATTTACCAGTCCTAGATGCTTATCTTAGTAATGACCTCAGGGAATTTATGGTCAGGAAAGGAACTGTAAACCATTAACATCAATCACAGTTGAAAACCAATGGCCCAGAGGTGTGAAGAAATGAAAGCCAAACTTGCCCAATTTCCAACCTTCATTCTTCTCCAAAACAGCCTTAGTCTTTAATTTTTTTAAATTGAAGTATAGTTGATTTACAATATCATGCTAGTTTCAGGTGTACAGCTCAACGATTATATAAATACAGTTCGTTTTCAGAATCTTTTCCCTTGTAGGTTATTTAAAAATACTGAGTATATTTCCCTTTGCTATAGAGAAGAAGGAAACATATCTTGAGACAGAGAATTGTATCCTGGAAGTTTGTTGGGGAGCACCCAGGGGATCAATGCCCACGGAGGGGGTGGTGAAGGGAGGAAGAACGGGCAGGCGGAGGAGTTGAGTGCTTTTGTGTTTTGTTTTTTTTTTTAATTAAAAAAAATATTTTCAATTGGAGGATAATTGATTTACAATGTTGCGTTCATTTCTGCCATACATCTACATGAATTAGTCATAGGAGTGCATATGTCCCCTCCCTCTTGAATCTCCCTCCCATACCCCCCTCTAGTTGTCAGAGTACCAGGCTGAGCTCCCTGTGCTCCACAGCAACATCTTGCTAGCTGTCTATTTTACACATAGTAATATATGTATTCCGAAGCTACTTTCTCAGTTTGGTCCACCTTCTCCTTCCCCCACTGTGTCCATAGGTCTGTTCTCTATGTCTGAGTTGTTATTCCTGCCCTGAAATAGGTTCATCAGCACCTCTGTCATGACAAACTGTGGAAAGCTCTTAGAGAGATGGGAATACCAGACCATCTCACCTGTTTTCTGAGAAACCTGTATGCAGATCAAGAAGCAACAGTTAGAACCCTGTATGGAACAACTGAGTGGTTCAAGAATGAGAAAGAAGCATGACAGGGCTGTTTGCTGTCACCTTCTTTGATTAATCTATATGCTGAGCACATCATGAGAAATGCCAGGCTGGATGAGTTACAAGCTGAAATCAAGATAGGTGGGAGAAACATCAACAACCTCAGATGTGCAAATGTTACCACTCTAACGGCAGAAAGAGAAGAGGAACTAAAGAGCCTCTTGATGAGGGTGAAGGAGGAGAATGAAAGAGCTGGCTTAAGACTAAATAAAAACACTAAGATTGTGGCGTCCGGCCTCATTACTGCATGGCAAATAGAAAGAGAAAAGGTGGAATTAGTGACAGATTTCCCCTTCCTTCATAGCTCAGTTGGTAAAGAAGCTGCCTGCAATACAGGAGACCCTGGTTCAATTCCTGGGTCGGGAAGATCCCCTGAGGAAGGGATAGGCTACCCACTCCAGTATTCTTGGGCTTCCCTTGTGGCTCAGCTGGTAAAGAATCTGCCTGCAATGTGGGAGACCTGGGTTTAATCCCTGGGTTGGGAAGATCCTCAGGAGAAGAGAAAGGCTACCCACTCCAGTATTCTGTCCTGGAGAATTCCAAGGACTGTATAGTCCATGGGGTCACAAAGAGTCGGACACGACTGAGCAACTTTCACTTTCCTCTTCTTGGGCTCCAAAATCACTGCAGACAATGATAGACGGTGACTGCAGCCATGAAATCAGAAGACTGCTTCTTGGCAGGAAAGTTATGACAAATCTAGACAGTGTGATGAAAAACAGAGACATTATTCTGCCAACAAAGGTCCGTAGAGTCAAGGCTATGGTCTTTCCAGTGAACATGTAAGATTGTGACAGCTGGATTATAAAGAAGGCTGAATGCCAAAGAATTGATGCCTTCAAACTGTGGTGCTGGGGATTCCTGAAAGTCCCTTGGACACAGGAGATCAAACCAGTCAATCTTAAGGGGGATCAACCCTGAATATTCACTGGAAGGACTGATGTTGAAGCTGAACCTCCAGTATTTTGGTCATCTGATATGAACAAATGACTGATTAGAAAAGTCCCTGATGCTGGGAAAGATCAAGGGCAGGAGGAGAAGAAGGCGTCAGAGGATGAGACTGCTGGATGGCATCACTAATGCAATGAAAGTGAACTTGGACAAACTCTGGGAGATGGTGAGGGACAGGGAGGCCTGGCATGCCACAGTCCATCGGACTGCAAAGAGTCAGACATGACTGGGCGACTGAACAACAACAACAACAATTATTATTATTAATTTCCATTTTGCAGATGAAAAAACTGAGGTTCAGGGAAGTTCAGTCACACACACCAAAGTGCCAAGCAGCCTGTACTCAAATCCCTATTTCCAACCTTTAAATATAGAATTCTTTTCACTAGTCTACAAAACTATATTAAGAAAGGTCTTCTAATGACAGAAGTTTTTGCCCTCACTCCTTAGGAACATGCATGCTTTCACATCTGTCTACAGCCAAAGCACAACTAGCCTTGCTTTTCAATTGGCCTCTATTTTCCTCCCCTCACTGCAGCAAAAATGCCTTTTTTTTCACAGAATCCAATTGCTATGAAGAGATTGTTCACAGAGTCAGGAAGTGACACATTTCTTCACTTATTTAGGACATACTCAACTGTAATCTTCCCCTTTATTTCATATGTAAAACTTTAATTACATGTGTACATTTCTCTCTGGGCTATACTACCTCTTTAGGGAAAGAATTCTTATAAGATCAAAGCTAAGAGGCCTGGGTTCTTGTCCTGGTTTCTATATGATCGTTGATATATCACCTACTCTTAGGGACCTCAGTTTTCTCATCAAGAAAACTGCACTTTTAGGTGCACTAGGTGACCCCTTGCTCCAGCTCTTTCCATGATTCTGTGAATTCGCTTTTAGATGTGATGGACATATTCTATATGCACCATTGATTGTTACGTATTTGGTGAAGGAATCAAATGCAGCAAAGCACATTGTCAAAAGCACTTGACTCTATTCCACAACTTTTGCTACTAGAATTTGGAAGAATATATGTGCCAACACTCTCTATGTGCGTCTTTTAAATATTAAAAAGAAACTGCAGCAAAGATTTTTATTTAGATCATATAGCTGAAAATTATTCACTTCCTTTTTGCTCTACACTAACCTAATTTATTTATTGTCTATATTAGAGTAAGCAAATTAGTCCATGAGTGAAATTCTTTGGAAACTGAAGATTACCTCATTTAAGTGCAGAAGTTATTTTCATGTGAAATATTTTCAAAAGGAAGGTCTTAAAAATTACCCAATTATTACACGTTCTCCTGCTTCCTTAATCAGAGTACTTAACCTCTTTTTGATTACCTATAATGCCATCAATATGCCAAATAGTTATCACTAGATTTTAGTCACTATAGTGCTACTTAAAGGGCCTACTGGAGTGCCTAGGTCTACGTGTTCCTCCATGGAATGTGCACAGATTGCTGGGCTTGAATAACCCAAAAGGGAATCAAAGACACTTGTCTACTTTTATTTCCTCTTGCCAGCTGTTGTATCTCACGATTGCCTATGAATCAAGTGGGCTCTAATCTGCTCCTTTATTTTAGGTAAATGACTTGAGGATGGCTTCATCTTTTCAATTAAGCTAATCTATGGGCTCTGTGACATCTGTTTTTCAATCAGAAGCTGTTTCCATTTATTTCCAGACTCATGGCTATGTTCCCATATGGTGGTGTTGCTGGGAATTTGATTTGCAGATAAGTGGAAATTTCCTCTACTAGTGGAAATTTCCTCTACTCCCCTATCAGATCTTCAGATTAGATACCATATGTAAAGGAGTTCTAAAAATTACAAAGCTATGCAAAACAAAAATCATTATAAATGCTATAGCTACAGTGATTCCAAACTAATGAGAAAAAAAAATGCACAAACTGAACTCCAAAAAATGATTTCTTTTGATAAAATAATTACTATTTATACTCGAATTTTCTTATAGGAGCAGGTGAAGCACATACATTTACACTATGGAAGATATGCACATATAGATTCATAAAAAACCTCTAATGTATTTAAACAACTTGAATATTCTAAAATATTAAATACTAGTAGATGCTATAAACTATTTTAAACTTTTCAAATGTCCCTTGTACTTTACCAGGATGAATGGCAGTCTCTTCTTATGTGAAATTTAATACATTCAGTAGACTCATTTGAATTTTGGAACCATCTTATTTTATAAGCTATAAAGCAAATGATACAATAAGTTCTTTTTTCACTGTGTTCAACAAATACTTTAACCCTTGCATTTAGACTCAGGAAGAGACACTTTTCCTCTTCTGTACAAGTGTTTCCTCTCAGTGGGGTAACTGGCTTCACTTAAGGCCCATCAATGTTGCCAATGATATAACCCTTCAGAGATACTTAAAAAAAAAAAAAAAGCATTTCCCTCTGTCCTCCTAATCCCAATGAGGGGTTGGTGAAGTTGATAATAGGCGCAATTATCCAAGACACTGTGCCAAGAGAAACTGTCCATAATCCAAAACTTGTACCATTAACAAATAACAACAACAAATTAAAGGAAGTTTCAGTACTTCTTTGGTTCTCTAATGTTCTTATTTCATAAGAAAGCAAACACTGTAAGAAACTAAAGTCTTATGAACTATGAATATCACTGAGAATTGTATATCACTTCTAAAAACCATATTATATCTAATTCTAAAAGCAGTACTTGGATTGCAGGGTTTTCATAGCTCATTAAACTTTATAGCTCTGAAATCTGTTTCATAAGGAGACCTTTATAACTCTTTGGTTTTGGTTTCCTAACCCAGGCTTTGTAAAAAGAATGTTCCTTGAAGGCTTCCGTTTCCATGAAAACTTGCAGTGAAATCACTGGATAAAGTAAGCTTCAGCTATCTTAGGTGCAATTTACCATGGCATTGTTCGTATTTAAGCTTGAATATATGTTATTTTTGAACTGATCTTTTCTTTCTTTATTGCACCAACATCTCCAATGTGAAGTGCTGCTATGCATGAGTGCAGACACTATACCAGAAAGTAAAAGCTATAAGCGTTGTCACTAACAGGTGGAAACAGTAATTGTAAATCAAGACAAAAAACAGTTTATTCCAACTCACACAAACTCTGTTTCCAAATATAAAAGGGACTGTTTTATGTTTCTTCCTTAGAACTCTTCTTAATAGATTTCATTGACTATACCTCAAAAAACAGCAATCAGTAATTTCAAAACTAAGTTTGAGAATCTGTGAAACATAATTTATTTAACAGCCAATCTTGATCTGACTCTTCAGTCTTGAATACTTGCACTAGAAATTATATCTGTATTAACAAGCACCTTTACCTGCAGTCTCCTCCCACTAAATATGTCTTGCCCCAAATCAAAAAGTAATCTCTTCAGACAAAATCTGAATATGTTACTGCTTTGTTTGGAAGCAAGTCTTTGAAGTCTTGACAGTTTCTAAGCACAAAGTCATTAACTCCATATACAACCAAATCCCTTCATCTGTGATCCAAACTACTTTTAAAATCCCATCTCTCACTCAAGTCTAATCTTAACCCTAAAGGACCCAATCTTCTCAGTTCTCCTCCTGCAATATCAACCTCACCATATCAGAGTGTATTCACCAGAGATGTCATGGACTTTATGCCTCAGTGGTATATGTGTTTACATTATTCCCTCTGCCTAAATGTTCCTCTCTTATTCTGATCCCTCTAATTCCCTACTCAAATAGCACCGTCTCTGTGAAACTTCCCAATCCTCCCTTTCCATGACTTTGCTCAAGCAGTTTGGCAAAGTATTCCAATAGTTCCTTGATCAAAGCTTTGTTTTAGCATTTCTTAGGCTGCATTAAGGGCTTCCCAGGTGGCAGTAGTGGTAAAGTACCTGTCAACCAATGCAGGAGACGTAAGAGACAGGGGTTCAATCCCTGGGTCAGGAAGATACCCTGGAGGAGGCCAGGGCAACCCACGCCAGTATTCTTGCCTGGAGACTCTCATGGACAGAGGAGCCTGGAGAGCTATAGTCCATAGAGTTGAAAAGAGTCAGACAGGACTAGTGACAGCATGCACACAGGCTGCGTTACCTTAAAAAAAAAATTCCCATGACCCGGTCATCTAATTTCTTAACTCCTCAAAGGTAAGAACTGTGTCTTATCTCTGCACTCAGGACCTAGCACATGGTAGGGATGCAACCAGTGCTCAGTTACCAAATAGATGAAGGGCTACTGCGTGGTATGGCCTTTCCAGGTCCAACAGTGGTAAAGAATCGCCTGCCAATGAAAAAGACGCAGGTTCAATCCCTGGGTCAGAAGATCCCATGGAGGAGGAAATGGCAATCTACTCCATTATTCTTACCTGGAAAATTCCATGGACAGAGGAGCCTGGTGGGCTGCAATCCATGGGGGTCACAAAAAAGTTGGACATGACTGAGCATGAGCACACTGAATGGTATCCTTTTTCTCCAGCAGTGACTTAGAACTAATGCATCTGGTTATGCTAGTATGATGCAGAGGAGGTCTTGCCAAGATGACTCACTATCCCAGATCAATGGATCAAGCAGATTGACGTAGATCATCAGACTACTTATGTGCAGTCCTTCTTTTCCCTATCAAATATTGCATGCTCAACTGAAAACAAAAACTGAAACAACTGCCATGACTGAGCTATATTAGTAAAGAAGGAAAGATTTTTCATTTTACTCCAAACTGTGATATAAGTCACATGAGACAGAAGGCCTTTGGCTACGTAGCAACTTTACATGCTTGTGCAAATCATTTAACCTCTCTGGGACTTATCTGAAAAAAAAAACAAAAAAAACTAAACCAGAGGTTTTAGTGCTTTGACTGCCACAAGGCTGAGGAGGCAGACTACACTGATCTATTTTTCAATTCTAAGATCTATAACTCTATTTATTCATCATTCATCATCCACCCATCCATTCATGAATGCTTGAGATATCTTAAAGCCCTAATATTTACAATTCTACATTTATGAAAGTTGGAGTCAAAGAGAATGCAAGAAGTCCCAAACATTCTGCAAGAATTTATACTGTCAAAAAGAATGACTTAAAAACGTGCAGATTAACAAGAAGCTCATGAATACTAACAAATTTCTCCAGATGCTTCTTATAGCATGTGTTTAGACTCCTTACTGGAATAGTTTGGGATGTCACGTTTATTTAAAGGGACCAAACAGGCTGTTTGATGAGTAGTTTTTAAAAGATTTGGAAAACAGAATGAATGAAATTCTAAATCATATTTGAGAACTGTCTGTAGTGAAAGCATATCAACAATAGTGACATTTTTGCACACTTAGGTATTTGTTCTACTCGTTCAGAAAAAAAAAATGAAACAGCTAAAGAAACCCATAACTTTGATATGTCAATGACAATCCCAAAGTCTACCTTTGTTTCTGTTGCATGGGTTGTTGTCTCATAGCCATATACTGCATATCTTCTTGGAGGCGATTAAGAGGGGAATCAGGCTTGACACGAATCCCATAGTAATGGTACTTGGAGTTTCCTCTTCATAAGAGAACAGCAAATAGAGACACAAAAAAGTCAGTCAAGTCAATATCAATCATATAGGATTCCATTTAATTTCATATTTGGAAAAATTAGGTAAAGGCAAACAATGTTATATATCTATGATTTACCTGTTCTGGACACCTATATATTTTTATGGTGGCTACATTTGAAGAATCAAAAGAAGATTCTGAATCAATTAGTTCAAGGCCCTAAGGAAAATCTTTCCTTATAAACTTTTTTTTAAATATTAGTCACAGTCCATTTGTTTGATTTAAATTAATTTTGTTTTCAAATTTATATTTTAGCTATAATTTAGAAAATTATATTAACAGGATATTCACTAACAGGGTAAAGGGCTGCACACTAAGAATTTACTATAAAGTAGTTATGCAGAACAAAGAGGAAAAAAATATTAATTCTACTGTCTTGGAGAAGTCCTGTATTTTTCTAGTTCTATTATTGCAGGGGTGATTAAGATAACTTCATTGACACAAAATGTTGTGAAGTCTATTATTTAATATTTTGAAACCTAAAAAAGCAAGCATTTAATCCTACTGATTTCAAAACATATTTTATTAGTCTCTGTTTTTATGGATTCATATCAGTTTTACAGGCTGAATAAGATGTGTCACAACAGATATGGAGAAATTTCTCTGTGAAAATGGCAAATTTCCACCTGGATAAAAAAATTGTCACAATTTCCTCATGTTCATGAGAAAGACCATATTTGTTATTAGAAACGACGAAGTTTTACCCTGAATGAAATTTGCAAATTCTTTCAAAAATAACATTTTAAATATGTAAATTTTTGCAAATAGAAAATAGTAGTTTTTCACGTCTATATATAGCAAGCCATCAGTACTCTTTCCAATTTTTTCTTCATTTACAAAAAAAAAAAAATGCGAGTGTGGATTCAATATTTTATATAAAAATAAAACAAAATTTTACTTCCAAGCTTCAAGAACATACATTAGATGAACCCTATATATTTGAAAATACATTAAATTTTTATAATATAAATAATATTGGTAGTCTAAAAAAGTAGACTACCAATTTGAATACCTACATAGTTATCGGTATAGGTATTTGAATACCTACACAGCTATAGCAAAATAAACCAGTAGGAAAACTTAATGCCTTCCATTTGCAGACATTAGATTTTTTTCTCCAACATCCTCTGCCAAATAGAGTAAAATACAAAAACAAACAAACACTACAAACTCAGTTAGCCCTGTTCTCCTCCACAAACGGCAGAACAAGAGGGAAAAACCAATGACAAAGTTACAAAGTAAAATGACATCGCTCTTGTGAGACCCCAAAATACATGAAGTATCTATCAGTAGTTTTTCTTCAGTTTCCTATAAATCAGCACTTTGGGTGTGTTGGTGGGGAGGTAGTTCTTTCTGTGCCACTGGAGATGGGGATATCAGTATGTTCTGTGGTCTTGTTTTAACTTAATTTGGAGATGGGATGTAACAAAAGCTACCCTTTGATTTGCCTTTGTTTAGAAACACGGTGTTGGAGAAGGAAATGGCAACCTACTCCAGTGCTCTTGCCTGGAGACGGGGGGGAGCCTGGTGGGCTGCTGTCTATGGGGTCGCACAGAGTCGGACACGACTGTAGCGACTTAGCAGCAGCAGCAGCAGAAACATGATGACTTTACTCATCTTTTACTTAGCTCCAGAAACTTGAGAACCAGTCTGGTTCTGGTTTGAATGAATTCACCAGATAATTTTATTGACGGATAAGTAACAATTCGGAGAAGGCAAAGGCACCCTACTCCAGTACTCTTGTCTGGAAAATCCCATGGATAGAGGGGCCTGGTAGGCTGCAGTCCATGGGGTCGCAAAGAGTTGGACACAACTGAGCGAGTTTCCTTTCACTTTTCACTTCACGCATTGGAGAAGGAAATGGCAACCCACTCCAGTGTTCTTGCCTGGAGAACCCCAGGGACGGGGGAGCCTGGTGGGCTTCCGTCTATGGGGTCACACAGAGTTGGACACGACTGAAGCGACTTAGCAGCAGCAAGTAACAATTCACATACGGTTTGCTTCGAGAAAAAAAAGTATCTGAGTTGGTCTGCCTCATGATTTATACTGATTTTCTTTCTGTTCCCTGGGTTAGGCATAGAAAATGAATGCTAAAACTGTTTCCACGGTAGAAAGAGTCCCTGGTACTTCACCCCTACCATTGTCAGCTTTTCCACATTACAGTCCTGCTATCTTCATAACACAGTATTTGTTTAAACTTTCTCCATAGGATTTCTTTTCTCCTTATTCTTCTAGGCTTTGTTTTCCATCTCTAATTTCAAACATTACATACAATTTTAAAAGGAACAGGAGACACAACTGTTATATAGTGCGAAGGGGAAGAAAAGAACATAGAAAGTAAAAGCTGCAATATTGCAATATGTACTTATGAGCCTAGAGTATGGATTCCACTCATTCGCAAACCCAAACAACCCCAATTTTGTCCTCTTCTATTTTAAAGATGCCTTTCAAAGCTTGAATGGAGCCTCAAAATAGGATTCATTGAAATCCCTTTCAGTAACAAAAGAGGCACAACAATACAGCTATTAGAATGCTGAATAAAGCCCAGAGATTCAAAATATTGGCACAGTATGCATAACTACTGATCCATCAGCTAGGATATAGTAGATTAGGTCCCCAAATAATGATTTTTGTGGTTCCAGGAAAAAAAATACTAGCAAAACAAAAAGACTTTTTCAAGTGATAGGAAGCTAGTTCTTTTACTCTGAACATATAATCATATTCTTCAGTTTAAAATACACTATTCTTTTGAAGCATAGATAGAAGAAAATACATTTACAAGAGAACAGAACCTTCCGCAATCTGAAAGCTGTACAATCACTTAAAATGCAACAGAAAGGAATAATTCACACTCTGAATACATACAGACCTTATAATCCTCATAAAACTGTCACATTCCTTTTTTCTATATAAATTTACATTGAAGTCAATTACAAAGGCTCTGTTTATTTTATTAAGATTATTAAAAACTCTTTGCTAGAATACTATAGGGCTGTGACTTATCATTCATTAAAGGTATATCATCTTATATATATTGTATAGCATCTTTACATTTATACTTTTAAATATAGATTTCATAAGACATAAGAAATCAGAAGCATGCATAAGACTCTGCTCAGCTAGTCAAAATATATTATGATAATTTGTAAAAAATTATAGCAGTAAAATGAAGCTCTGCAGTTTTAAGTATTATTTTCACCATATTTTGACTAATAAAAATACTCATATGTATTTCCAAAAGAAGGAAACAGAGAAACTCTAAGAGTCTTCCTCACATTATTGATTTCCTTGCAGTGGAACCATACAAAATTTTTGCTTCCATAAATGCATGGCTTCAAAATCAAGAGTTTTAAAAAAGCTAATAAAAGGTTATAAAGGACAATGTCATTAACTGAGAGCTTCAAACATCCAAAACTTGTAAGTTCACCAAATAATTTTTAATTGGCCTCCAAAAGTGACACGAATAACTCAGCTTTAATTTCTTACTCTATGCAAATAGAAGTTATTTATAAAGATCTTTCAATGTAATCTTGCAAATCAAGAGATACATGGTTTTCCACTTACTATGCCACTTTATTCCTCATCTTTAGTACATTTATTTTCCAAAAGAGAAGAAAGTTGGTATACATTGATTTTTAAAGCATCATATATAAATTTTCTATTAATAGCTTGAAAAGTGAAAGTGTTAGTCGCTCAGTTGTGTGTGACTCTTTGCAGCTCCACGCACTATAGCCCACCAGGCTCCTCTGCCAATGGAATTCTCCAGGCAAGAATATTGGAGTCGGTTGTGCTACCCCTTCTCCAGTGGATCTTCCCGACCCAGGGATCAAACCAGGGTGTCCTGCATTGGTCTGTTCATTTCTATGTGATTTGAGAATCAGTTTTTCTCAAAGCTTTGCTACTTGGATGTTTAGGACAAGACATCATTCTGTATTGTCAGTTTTCAGTGAATAATGATGACCTTCCCTTTTCCTGAGGATTTTCATAAACTGAGCTAATTTAAAAATTTTTTTCATAATGTATTATCTGTAATCAAATACTTTTGCCCAAACAATATACTGAATGACTATAGTTTAAAAAAGAGAGATTAGTTTATATTATCTTTTAGTACTAACCTAGTTCCCAATCTCCTGGTTCGTAGCCCCATAAAAATTGACCTTATTAGTTTTCCAAAAGAAGCAGCATTGACTGGATCCAGTTTGTGTTCCTGACAGTGTCGTAGGTAGTGGTTGTACAGAGTGCTTCTGGGAAGGCTCACTCCTTCTGCTGTCTCGTAATTGTCCAACAGCCACTGGAGCTAGTGTAAACAAGACAGGGTAAACACAGAGAAACCGAATCATTCACCAAAATGCCTCTAAGACACTGCAACTACAACACACAGAAATACGTAGATCTTCCTCAAACCATATGACAGGAAACTGTTGCAATTTGGAGGCCTGTGTAATCTGAATGTGAAAACTCTTGAAAGTTTAGATAGCTGACCAGCATTTATTGACCTCAGACCATGTCCATTCCTTCAAACATTCAAGCACCTATACAGACATACTAGTTTTCCCTGTATTGATTCCTATTTTGGAGATAAAAACCTCTTCAAGGAATTCAAATAATCCCATTAACTGCTTATAAATATAATTTGTAATTGCTACAGAAATAAACATATTACCAAGCCTGGCAGCATGGTGCATAATATGTCTTCAGTGCTGGTTTGTTACAACACATAATCAGCAGTCTGCCTTGTATAAATTTTTATATTAAGGCTCTATTCATTTTTATAGAATTCTAATTTACTTATCTAATTTACTTACACAAGATAATACAATAACAGCTTTATCTACTGGGACAAATTCTACAAGCAGTAAGGAAAATTTTCAGTCTTTTCTTCCCCAGAAAGAAACTCGCTAGGCACTGATTTTAAAAAATTATGTGTTAAAAAAAGGGATCACTTTTTACAATCATTTGAGATTCTCTATATTTTTTTCATAATTTTGGAAGACACACTACAATGGTAGTTGGTAAAGCAATGTTTTCTCAGTCTGTAGTGCACATTTTAAAGTTTTATGGGTGGCCAACAACACATGAAAAGATGCTCAACATCACAAATCATTAGAAAAATGCAAATCAAAACTACAATGAGGTTATCACCTGACACCTGTCAGAATGGCCATAATAAAAAAAGTCTACAAACAATAAATGCTGGAGAGGATGTGGAGAAAAGGGAACCCTCTTATATCAATGCTGGGAATGTAAACAGATACAGCCATTATGGAGAACAGTATGGAGATTCCTTAAAAAACTAGGAATAAATCTATCAAATGACCCAGGAATCCCACTACTGGGCATATACCCTGAGAAAGCCACAATTCTAAAAAATAAAAATAAAAAATAAAAGACACATGTGCCCCAGTGTTCATTGCAGCACTTATTTACAATAGCCAGGACACGGAAGCAACCTAGATGTCCATCTATAGATGAATGGATAAAGAAGTTTTCACATATATATATATAGTAGTATTACTATATATATATGAGTAGTATTACTCAGCCATAA
The DNA here is from genome assembly GCF_000754665.1 of Bison bison bison. Taxonomy (NCBI): domain Eukaryota; kingdom Metazoa; phylum Chordata; class Mammalia; order Artiodactyla; family Bovidae; genus Bison; species Bison bison. The sequence continues at coordinate 6,822,008 of NW_011495030.1, forward strand.
AAATGAACTAATTTGAGTCAGTTCTAATGAGGTGGATGTACCTAGTGCCTGTTACACAGAGTGAAGCCAGAAGGAGGAAAACAGATACTGTCTATTAACACAGACATATGGAATCTAGAAAAATGGTATTGATGAGCCTATCTGCAGGGAAAGAATGGAGACGTAGATGTCGAGAATGGTCCTGTGGACACGGTGAGGGAAGGAAAGAGTGAAAGGAACGGAGAACACAGCATCTACACATATACACTACCATGTGTAATACAGCTGGTGAGAAGTTGCTATAGAACACAGAGAGCCCAGCGTAGCACCCTTTGATAACCTAGAGGGGTGGGATTCAGGGAGGGGAGGGAGGCTCAAGAGGAAGGGGATGTCTGCATAATTATGGCTGATCTGAGTTGTTGTACAGCATAAGCCAACGCAACATGGTAAAACAATTTTCCTCCAATTAAAAAATAAATTAAGAAAATAAAGTTTTATGTTGTCCTGTGTGTATTTTTAAAAAATCATCTTGAAAGTACAGTATGTGCAAGAAATTTTTAGAAAAATCAAATCTAGGCATTACCGAGTTTCAATGTTAGTAAAATTAAATCATCAATCTGTTCATTACTTATTTACAAATGTGTATGCATGCTCAGTCATGTCTGACTCTTTCGCGACCCCATGGATTGTCAAACCCAGGTCTCTTGCATCTCCTGCATTGGCAGGTGGATTCTTTATCACTGTGCCACCTGGGAAGCCCTTATTTACAGAAAGAGAATTGAAATAGGTATAAATAACTTTCTTAAGGCCATACATGAATTGTCTCAGGGCCTGATATAGTTTCCAACACATTTCCCTAATGACTCACATATCAGTTATTATTGCTACAAAAGTACCATATATATCACATATTACTTGTCTAAACCAAATTTCCATGACATACGTATGAAGTGTGATAAAAAGCTGATATTCTACATGCAATTCAAGTTAAACATAAGTTATGGAAGTAAAAGAATCCCTTTATTAGCATCAACTATTAGCCAGGCAATGTGCTAGGTGCCTATCAGATGCAAAAACGAATGTGACCTCCCCCTGTCCTCCGGTAATTCACAATCACATACTAAGTGATAATATGGACAGTCAAATAAACTAAAGCACCTCTCCATTTTGCTTACATAAAGATTTGTGATCAAACTTCAAACCTACACTTTCAGAATCTTAATAAAAAAGACCATTAGCACATGTATACCTGTGATGGATTCATTTTGATATTTGGCAAAACTAATACAATTATGTAAAGTTTAAAAATAAAATAAAATTAATTTAAAAAAAAGAATGAATATATATGTATGTACAAGTGAGTCACTTTGCTGTACACCTGTAACTAACTCAACATTGTAAATCAAATATAATCCAATAAAACTAAAAAAAAAAATGTTTAAAAATTTTTTCCTTTAACCAAGACAATTATCCAGAACCATTTCAAATAGTCATACATGATATTTATATGTAACTAAAACTTATGTCATTAAACCCAAATTGATGTTGGCTTAGAAAATAAGCCACTAAGCCTAAAGGACAGAGCAGAGTACTTTATTTATTTATTTATTTATTTTTAATAGTCTTTCTTTTTTTCTTTTATTTCTTTTTTTTTTTCTTGTTTTTTTTTCAGGTATACACGTGCTCCCCATCCTGAACCCTCCTCCCTCCCCCCTCCCCATACCATCCCCCTGGGCCGTCCCAGCGCACCAGCCCCAAGCATCCAGCATCGTGCACTGAACCTGGGCTGGCATCTCGTTTCATACATGACATTTCACATGTTTCAATGGCATTCTCCCAAATCTTCCCACCCTCTCCCTCTCCCACAGAGTCCATAAGACTGTTCTATACATCAGTGTCTCTTTTGCTGTCTCGTATACAGGGTTATCGTTACCATCTTTCTAAATTCCATATATATGCGTTAGTATACTGTATTTATGTTTTTCCTTCTGGCTTACTTCACTCTGTATAATAGGCTCCAGTTTCATCCACCTCATTAGAACTGATTCAAATGTATTCTTTTTAATGGCTGAGTAATACTCCATTGTGTATATGTACCACAGCTTTCTTATCCATTCATCTGCTGATGGACATCTAGGTTGCTTCCATGTCCTGGCTATTATAAACAGTGCTGCGATGAACATTGGGGTACACGTGTCTCTTTCTCTTTTAAAGTACTCTTTTAAAGAGTACTTTAAAAAAAATAAAAATTCATGTTCTGGTCAGAAAGCCTTTAAGTTCTCTATGAAGCACATGTGCACATCAATACATTTAAATATACCTATTGCCTCTGAACATATACAATAATCCCCTAAACATTTTTTTAAAGATTATACAAAATAAGCATTTGTTTTTATAATGGTCAAAAAATTAAGAATTTTTTTTGATATGAATCATTTGTAACCTTACTGTCAGTAAACAACTTTTCTGGAGGCATTCACACATGACTCCTGAATATTCAACATGACACATACAAAAAGTTCACATATACATATTCATTTAGGATAAAGAGAAGAGGTAAACTGATTGGGATATTCAGTTATTAAAGCTCAACCTAGTATTCTGCCTACAACAGTGGGTCAGTACCTCTCTTTAGCACTCCTTTTTAAATTTTTAAGACTTCATTGATTATGAGCACAACTGATGGACACAACACATAAAACATGGCAAATTAAACCTGTTTCACATATTTTATCCACATGCTTCAGTAAGATAACTGGGATTGGAAAACATTGTCTCTGCACTTAATAGTGTTAGGACAGCTCTAGTTGCTGTCCTATTGCACAAAAGTAATGACTCTTGTTTTGTGTACATGTACTAGACAGAGCCTTCCATTGGTATTCTAAATCTATAAAGGATATAAAGTAAATAAAGAGTATCAAAATACAGAATATATATAAAGGAATATTCTACAAGGACTTAAATTCCTTGAGATCAAGAAATATAAAGAAAATACTACAAAAGGGCAAATGTGTTAAAAACTATAGGTATTTTTTGAAAAACAGTAATATTTTGCAACTGAACTGATGAAGTACCCCCATCCACAAGCATGAAACATACAATGCCAGTAAAATGTCAAAGTTAAAAATGTCAAAGATATGTTTATATGTATATATGTGTGTGTCCTCATATAATAATGCATATTGTCAAAGCCAAAATGACACAATTATTTATCAAAAAATAAAAATCAATAAAAAAATCAAATATTTATCCCTTTGCTAATGAACAGAACATATATCTGTATAGGAAGTGTTGGTTTAAAGGACTTTTTCAGAAATGGAAAAATAATCAATTTTTAAATGTGAACTTTATAACCAAAAGTATACAAATAATAACAACAGATCTGATGTAAAATACTTTTAATAAGATATAAAGTAAATGAAAATAATTTATTTAATCAGATACAAATTAAAATTTCATAAACCTGCCTTAATAGCTTACTAGTCTCCTTGCAATATTTAGTTACTTAAAAGTAAAGATAAATATCTAAAAATGAGAGTTTATTACTATCTCATGATCAAGAGAATTGTCTTTTAAATAAATTTTTAAAATCTATAAAATAATTTGAAAACAAATCCATAATAAAATATTTGAATGGTACTAACATAAATTGCCTTTTGTAAAAGTGAAAACTTGTGCCAAAATTAAAGTTTAACATAAAATACTTTTAGTCCAAAGATATGTTTGCATATATAAAAATGTTAATCAGGCCATTCTTAATCAAAGAAAAGCTTCCACAGAAATAGTAAGATAATTACAGCACAGGTTGACTTAAAATACTCATAAGCCTAAATAATATTACTCAAGCCCCCAGTGAGTAACCTGGAGAAAACTAAGTTTTTATTGGATTGGCCATGTGGTCCTCTAAAGTGGCTTAAGCAAGTCACTCAATTTGCACTGGCTGTTTTGCAAACATTGTTTTCATTATATAGTTCTACATTCTTATGATTATTTTTCATTTCTAGTCCAGTTTTTAAAAATCTGAGTTTATTTGTAATATGTATTTGTGTGTTTGTGTATGTACACACACATCCATATGTGTATACATAATTATACACATATTATGTACACAAAATCATTAGTGGTTTGAAAAATTCCACAAGGGTGGATATTCTAGTGGATATATATAAAGTTTTATAGCAGCAAAGCTGGGCTTTGTTCCCTGTGCCCTGTTTGCAGGAAGAGGAACTCTTATTCCTTGCCAGAAGCCTGGAGATCTCGTGGGAAGAGCACGGGGAGGTCAAGTGGAGGTAAAAGCCCTGAAGGATGAGAGGTGGCTCTGCTGTGGCCATGAAAGCTCCAGCAAGGAAGCCTGCCAGCAGCTGTACATACAAGGGCAGTGCTCCTAGAAACTCACTGTGTAAGCAGAAATTGGTTTAGGAGTTATCATACACGATTTTGAAATTTAGCTGAGGAGTATAACCTACATTCTACATGCCAGCATTTAACCTTTGAGTTTTGACACAGTGACGAAACTTTAAGTCAGATCTTTGCGTCTAAAACAGTATTAAGAAGGGACTAATTTTTATTATAAGAGAAACTGGGCAGTTAAATGTAACCTGAAGGCATTTACTCCATGTGTTACCCCAGGGAAGTTAATGCCTGTTATAAGATACATTGTTTCCTTGGGTTTGTCTTTAATAAAATATATTTGGACAGTAATTCAATATCCTTAACATTTACTAATTTAGAAATAAACCATTGCTATTTCTTTTACTCCTTCATAAAATGTCTTAAAATATTTGTTTATATTTATGATTTTGAAAGCCTATGAAATACCACAGGAACTTTTAACTTTTATCTTTAAAACCTGAGTATTCTACTAATGAACTAACAAATTCATGTAAGGGTCGAAACCAAGATAATTGCATCTTTCAACCTTTGCATTTAATCTATATTAATCAGAGTAGATTAAGGAAGATGAACAGTTCCTATTTTTCCCAAAGGGAAATACTGATTGACAAATTAAAAAAAAAATACATATTGCATTCACCAATTAACATCTAAATGTAACATTTGGCATTTTTTACCAGATGGATTATTATCCATTAGGATTCATTTTAAGTTCAGTTCACTGATGATATGCATTTTGACAGGTCTTATTTTCATCATAACTTATATTTACAACACAGCCAAGTCAAGGGAAAGTGAGCATAAAACAACATTTTGCTTTGAGCTGAATATATTTCAATAGCTAAAATGCAAAACTGATGAAACAGTTATTTGCTAAATTGTGAAAGGTATATGTGAAAATAAATGCCTAAAGCTATTTATATATTTTAAAGGGAACTTTTTAGATGTACAAGCTGAAGCATGTTACATGAAATTTAGGGACAATTAACTTAAGAACATTTCTGCATTTAAATTTATAATCCAGAGTATCCCAAATTGGATATAGTATAACCATTAAATACCAATTTATATTAATTATAACTGAGAAGGAATATAAAATAAACTTAAATCTGCAATGAAGAGAATTAAGATATTCTAATTCCATTTAGGAAGACCACCCATCATTTACCCATAACATTTTAACATGCCAAAAAACTTAGAAATATTTAAATAAACTAAAGGCTCCACATGAAGAAATGACAGACCAGCCATTCTTTCATTCAAATGGTATACAGGGAAAAGACCCTGTCTATCAATAAGGCTCACACATACACCTAACCGAAGCACACTTCATAACAAAGGATGCACGTATGAGTCCCCAAATAAATGCACACATGATTGGCAAAGATACTTAGAATACTGAAGGTAAGATAAGGTCTTTTCCCATCCATTATTTGTTTTCTATGTTTAATCATTTAGCAAATATTTAGTGAGAATCTACTAGGTACCAGGCACTGTTCTAGGCACCAGGGATGTTATCAGGGGACAAAACATATCAATCTTTACTGTCTTAGAATTTTCACTTGTCAATAAATATTTACCATCTGCCTGTATGATGCTATTACTGAAATAAGTGCCATTATGTTAATAATGTTAATAGAACATGGCATTCAATGTAACTGTACTCAGTCACTGGTGAGGTTGGATATGAAAAAGGCAAGTTGTAAATGTATTTTGACCTGCATGATAACAGCATGATGATGATAAAAATAGAGCAGCAGTACAAAATATTCTTAAGAATATGCTGAACAAGGATATAAAGTGTAATACCTCACTCCATCTTCAAATGTGTAGAAAGAGAGGTGAAAAATGAAGCAATCAAGATGGATTATACTGACAGGGGTTATTTATTTGACTCTAATAACAGACTCCTGAATTATTGCAAATAATCAAATATATAACGAGAAAATAGAAAATCTATTCTATTCCATGTTGCAAAATAGAATGACAATGACTTTCAGCTCAAAAATCATGACTAATAAGTATGGAACACAACTTATTGATAATTTCTCCTAAGTTTTGCCTAATGAAATCGGTCCTTTGTAGACACTGATGTCAGGGAACTACCATCATAAAGTTGAATTCATGTCCACTTCAAAGAATCCCACAAACCTCAAATATTTCTGTGTCATATATAGGAAGGGATAAAGGTAACTTCCAGTTTATTAACATTGAAATTGTTAGCCATATTTAAATTAAAAAGAAAACACTTCACACATGTTTTTTATACAACTGAAGATCACCAATTAGTTTAACAGAATTTAAAATACCCTCACCAGGTGATTATTAACTGGAATGCATGTAGTAGCTTATTCCTTGGATATATATATAACAAAAATTAGGAGCATCACTAACTTTCCAAGGACAGAAAGACAGGAGGACCTTTTTTTTTTCTGTTCAGGTAAAAACAAAACCTGACCATCACCAGAAACACTGACTCCTTCTTCACTACTTATACCCATCTAAAGAATCATTTTTATTTCCAAAGACTTGATTATAAAAGTGTTATTTTCAAGTAAAAGTAACTGTACCTCAGAGGTGTAGTAACAATGAATCAGGATATTTAGAGAAAGATTATCACTGCATTAGCAACATTTATGCCCATCTTTCTATACAATGAAAGGCCTCTGTCAGTTGTAAACAGTATGGGAGAGCTGCCATGCTATGTGATAAAAAATATAAAGCCATAGAGTAAAAAACATGTCTCTACTGTTTATGCAGCTTAATACACACATTTGTTAACATTAGTGCTTCATGAATTTTGTAAGAGAATAACAATTTTAAAATATCTGAAAAGTTTAAAAATCAAAACATACAAGAAAAAATTTTCTTATATCCACATTATTATTCATAAGACTAATTAATTTGATTAATTCAAGTTAAATTAAGCATATCACATATTTTATTAAAATATATATCTCAAACGAAAATGACATGTGAATTGAATATCAAAGCACAAATTCTAGGATGTCTGAAAGTTCAAAAAAGTAACTGGAAACTTAAGGAATTTTATTTTATACCTCTGCACATTTTTGACCAAAATAAACAACACTTTCAACACTTGCCATTTTCATAACAAAACACCAGGTGGTCCTCACCCCCTCCCCAAAACAAACATTCTAATAGTATATAGTAAATCAGCCTTTACACACAACCACAGATTCATGCCAACACAGCAGGAATATACCTATGAAACATATTGATATAAAAGAGTGATATACTGCATACAAATTTTCAGAAAGGGGAAAATCATATTCCTTAAACTTTCAAAAGAAGGGCCAAAATATATATTACTTTAGAATTTATAATCTATAATTTTCACCAAAATTGTAGTCATTCTCCAAGTGCATTAACCTGTTTTTATTTGCCATGATACCTCCCTTTGGAAAAACAGAAAAACAAACTACTTCATCTAAAAACAAATATGTAAGAACATAACGAAATATTTTGTGTTATGCTGGAATATAAAATTTAAATGTTTGAAAATCCACATATTTAAAAAGCATAATGAAAACATTTTCTATAAGCTAAAGTTTATTGAAAAAAATGATATTTTATTTCATTTGTGTGATCCAATTTTGGACTGTTCCATCATAAAATATGGGGAAGAATTAAAAATAACTTATCTCAAAAAAAAAAATAAATAAATAAAAATAAAAATAAAAATAACTTATCTCTAAGAATTCATTGTCGGTTGGGAGGGAAAACTCTAATTCTTATTATACTGTTACTGATACTAATTTAGCAGAAGAACTGTCTAGACAGATTTAAGTCTAGGTCTATTTACTCTTCCTCATATATTCAGAAATCATGATAACAAAATAATTCGCAATCAATTTTCATTGATTCCCCATAATTTGAACATTTAATGAGAATGTTCATAGTTTCACAAATGGTTATCACTTTCTTATCCTCACCAGTGTTATAGTGATACTGCATCTGGGTAATGGTTAAAAGCTTTAAGAAATAGTAACAACAATACTGTTTTATCTCAATTATTAGCAGTTTATGGCTTATTTAGAGCCTCACTTCTTCTCTTGGCCCAGACTTATTTTTATTTAAGTCTTAGGATCTGAGCTCCTCTGGAGAGCTGTTTCCTGCCCATTGTTAAATACATTATTTTAAACAGTTTATCACTGGGTTTGGCATTAATGTTTTTTCCACTTAAAGGATATTACTGGACATACAAATAGAGACAACCATTTCGCCATCTCAGACATGAAGATGCAGATTACAAACATTTGCTTCATAACATTTTAAACAAAGACCACACTAGCAAAATTTAAATCATCAGCCACTTTTTATCAGTCATGGCAGCTTGTTATTAACTTGGATGTGTTATATCTGTACCAAAACAGTACAAAATCCTAATGAAGTAGTATATTGTGGGCTCTATTTTTAGCTAGTCCACTGTACAAAAATGCCATTAAGTGATATAGAGATCATAAGCAGCTGAGAAAGGAAGGTTAAGAAGCAAAATAAATAAGTAAATAAATAAAACAAGCATTTAGAAGCAAGCAACACATGCAGAACAAGCAAGAGATTAGTTTACATGAAGAAGAGGCAACTTACATGGCTGTTGAGAAGAGAGCTTCTGTGAGTGGACAGACCGTCAGACTTTTGCAGCGTCTCAATCGCCATTTCAATCTGATAATAGATGTCATTAAAAAAAGGGCTCAAGACAAGATAGTAATAAAAGGCTCACCAGAGAATTTTTGATAGATTCTTTAAAGTTCAATTTCTCCTTCAATGGTGGCTAATGAATAGCTCTCACTAAATGTGTATTTCCCCCTTCCTCCCCCCAATCCCAGAGAATAACATAAAAACAGGCACACTAATAATAAGCTCAATCATAAAAGTAAACCTTTTGAATATTCCACAATTATAATCAGAAGGGAGACCTGAGGAGCAGGAACCCCAGTGGATTGTGCTAGTTAAAACATTCTTGACTTTCATAGTTCAAGATGTTAGATAGTAACCTCTCTCTCTAGTCTCCCACCTAAAAAGTATTTAATATTTGCCCTATTCTGTCACAAAAGGAAAATAGTACAGATTTTGTATTTTACATACATTAATATTTTAATGCAAATGTGCAGACACCCTATTAATGTTCAAAAGTTACTAAATCTAACCATTTCTCTCTAAACCCTGTATTAAAACTTGGAAGTGGAGCATCATTAGTATAGACACATTTAGACGTAAGTGTGGATCCTATATCATATTTTAAGATGTGGTGGTGAGGCAGAGATATTAGAAATGATAGCAGAAATGGAATGTAGAAGAGAAAATAATTCAGAGCCAACAAAGAAAAGGGACAACCACAGAAACAATTTTATTCTGTGTAATCTCAGCGTATGATGAGTGATCATAACACCTTAATTAAGCAGGAGGTGCCAATAATAAATGAGATGTGCTGTTGATCCCTTCATATTTAAAGATAACTATCTCTGAGCTCCTAGCACTACAGCATTTACTGTAAGATCAGGGTCCAAACACCCTGTATTTGATTACTGGATTTTATTAACGACATTAGCAAAAGTTAAATTTTAAAATCACACTATATAAGAAAGAAATCATTATTTTTATTTTTGCTACCTGATCAAATCAATATTCATATAAGCAGTTAAGAAAAATATTTCATGCTTTAAAACATAGATAAGTTATATTTTACACTAGCTATGGAAATTAACGATGCCTTGAAATGTTAACATACTGCCTACTCCTATCCAAAAAAAAAAAAAAGGATGGCAAAATCCATAGCAGAGCAAAGTCTTGTTTTTCCCACCAAGTGTCCAATTGCTTTATGGTAGAATACTTTATAGATAGAATGTTCAGTCTCAATTATGCCAACATTAAATTTAGTTTCCTTAGGAATTGGTAGCTTTAATTTTATGTTATTTCTCCAAGTTACTGGTTCTTCTTTCTCAGAGTTAATAAAATGTAATACAGAGAAGGATGTTAGATTAGAAATTATAGAAAAATACTCTTAAATATGTATTAAAAGAATTCATAAGGTGATAGAACACAATTTATTATTTTGTTAAATTTTTTTAGGTCACACACTTAAGTAAACTGGCTTCTGAAATACTCTTTGCCAGATGGAATGTTAATGTATTTCATCATTATACTTGAAAATAAACTGATGAAAATGATACTGTACAAGCCAAAAAGAGTAATGTAAATTCTACTAAATTTACTAAATGTTAAATTGTAAAACTAAAGAATCTCAGTATTACATCTCTTAAAAAGGTATCAATAAGTATTCCTACTTTCAGAGAGAAAACATGTATCAAGAGATAGCTGAAGAGTCCCATCCTTAAGTGACTGTAAATCTCCTCTAGGAAGAATTTGCTCAAAACTCTAATTTGCTAAAATGCCTACTTTTTTTTTTAAGTTTAAATATGGAAAATTTGAAATTAGATTTTAGTCTATTTAAAAATAAAATAATCTGTTTCCTGTGATTTTAGAGGTTTAGGTGAAAGGTAAAAATCACCAAAAATGTAAGAGCAGAGCAATAATGTGGGAGAGATCCTCATTCAGATTTGCTTGTTAACAGCAATTTCCATTGCTTTATGACTAAAGGATTTGTTGTTTTTGACAATTAAAAATTGAGTGCAGTAAACAAACATTTTCCATTTCTTCCCTAAACTAATTAAGCTTTGGACTAATAGCTTAGCTTGTTTCCTTTCCTTTTTTTGTAAAAATAAGTTCTCTGAACTAAGGTATGTTATAGCCCAGTTGTGTCTCTTAACAATCCTAGGACTGAGCGTCTAATAGTGCACACGTTCTCTCCACGATTATCTAATGCTAGGATACGTGTTGCTTTGAGGTTTAGACTGGTCCATGGTGATCCTGTACTACTGCCTCATAATCAGGTAAGAAGCTATGGCAACTACTCTTAGATCAAATGGTGGGATGCTCTATTTGAGATGAGATGTTCGGCCTGGAAAGCCAGGCTTGTAAGTGTGATTAATGGAGTGGGTGAGACTTAAAACTCCCTGTGTGAAAGAGCAGGTAAGAAACTGATATTTCAGCCACAATGGGCACACAAATTCTTAGAAAAATAAGTCTTTTCTGGAAGATAAAAAAAGATACTTAGTAATATATTAATACTTGGGGCAAGTTAAAACCCTCCAGATTCACCAGGTAAAACAGGATTCCTATGAGAATGGGAATCTACTCTGAGGGTAGTTATCAGAGAGAGAAACCCTTGCTCCAGTGCTACTGCAGAAACATTTTCAGAAACTGGAAAAGAGGATTTCACACTGTGTTTAGAAACATCATTGAAATATTAGAAGACTGACCACTCTTTCGGTCAGAAAAATGACAGAGATCAATGAAAAGTTTTCCAGCTATAGGAGTTACAAGTGTGGGATGACCAACCTCAGATGCTACCCCAACAGAATGCCTGGCAAAGTCTGAAGAGTCAGAATTCGGGAAATGTGGAGAGCTTCCTACATGCACAGGCCAGGTTTCTTCCTGACCACACAATAGCAGGAAGACAGAAGACTGCTTTGCAGTGTGCTGCATGACAAAGCACTACGGAGCATAATTCTAAAGATCTGGTTTGAGCATCTGCTGAGAATATTTTACAGTGAAGACTATTCAGGGAAACCCAGACTTCATCAGCAGGGACACCCATGAGTTTTGCTCTGAGTGAAGCCTAAATTGGGTGAAGAAAGAGAGGAAGGTAACACCAGTTGCTACGACAAAACAATGTCTGGGTTTGTGTCACCAGTTAGGAACTGGAGAAGTAAAGTAAATGACTCGGTTCCCACAACCAAACACTGAATTCTCAAAAGACAGAATACCAGGGCTTCCCTCATTTGGGCAAAAGTTTCTCCACACTAAGAATGTGACCTAAATATCAGGCTGCAGACTCTTTTCCAATCACTGAAATGCTAACGTTGCCTTGTTAGAATCAAAGGACAGGTGGAGAGTCTCCAAGCACCCAGGGTAACTTGAGGCTAGTAAGATATTCACCCAAGAATCAGTGTCATGATACAGACTTAGAAAAGTCACACCAAGCCCTTAAGAAAAGAGGATGAGAGAGCACAGGAGAGGGGTCAAATGCTGTCTGAGGTCCGGTAAATACAGTGTTTGTATTCTCTTTTCCAGAGCTCAAAGAGATCAATATTGTACTTTTACTAAAGCAGCAAATATTTTTAAAGAGAAAAATGTAACAAGAAAAAAGCATTTTGCCTATTATTTATAACTCCCCATCATTATTTATAATTGGTATTTATGGTTCCCTGTTGCCTTTTCACGCAGGAGAATCCTTATCACAGGATGGCATCTTGTTTTGCAGAGCTATCATCAGGCTTTAAGTGCTCTGCTGGAGGGTTGAGAGATTTGAGGAGACTGGGACCTGGGCAGAGTGGAAGGGAACGTTCATTGGCAGATGATGGGCAGACTGGGGAGGACAGGTGGTGCAGAGGGGCTCTGAGGGACTCTGCAGTGTGTGACCCTTTACCCTCAGCTCTTTCCTCCACAACATCATCAGTAAAATTGATGCCACTCACACATACCTTAGGTACAAGGAGTCAAAACTGGCTGGAGCACAGGCTTCATTTAGGGGCAGTTGATGCTGTCATAAAGGTAAATCTCAGGTTCAAATGCAGAGAAACTTGGAGAGGTATTGAGTCTTTTATTTATTGTTGACATTAATTTTGTCATCACCATTACTTCTAAGAGAGAGAGTTATTTAAGTAATTCTGGAAACAGTTGTTTTAGAGCTAATCTTATTTCAAACATCAGGATGCATCAATGTTGGGGAATGTCAATCACCTTCAGTGAAAAGGAACAGGAAGGTTGACCTCAAACTGAGAGATGCTGAATCTTTTTGCAGGAGTTGCTCAGGGCCAAAAAGAGGGTCCCCTGTACATGTGATTTATATACATATTATGGGCATCTATTCCATGGCCCAAATAGAATATCATAAATGTGGACAGTTAGAACTTTGTCTTAATGTAAATATCGACCATTCAATTACATGCCATTAACAGAAGGAAAAAGAATAATTATATCAACTTATTCATTGTCTATAGGTCAAGGCATTTTCTAGTGACTCTGAAATGGCTTTTAATCTTTTTTAAAGACTGAAGGTCAAGATTGATATATTCAACTACCACTATAATTAAAATTGGTCTCATTGGTAGAAATTATTTCCTTTCTAGAACTAAGAAAGCAATTTAAAAATAGAAAATAATACCACAATGTTTTATGATTTATAAAGCCTTTTTAGATTAAATCTCATTTGATCTTCACAACTTTGTGAAACAGCAAAGGCAAGCAATATTATCTCCTTTTCACAGATCAGAAAATTGAATGTCTCTGGGATTATATAGGTATTTATACACCTGGAGACTGGAATCCAAGATTTATCACTCTACATTCAACATAATTTCCATTTTATACAAATACAACATGAACATTAATCAAGTGGAAATATCACTGTTTTTAACAAAATATCTTCTGAGGAGTGGCTTTTAAGATTAAAATTTGTTAAATGATTTGCTATTAATAAGATTCATTTTCTAATAGAAAGGGCTTAAATATGATGAATAAGCATTGCTTGAAAATGATTTCAAAATGATCAAGTTACAAAGCAACAAAAAGTTTTGAATGATAGTTAATTTTACTTATCATAAAATAGTTATATAATGATTAATTTTCTTATTAATATGGGTTATTTTATTAACCTCACAAGTTAACATTTTTTAGAGAAACATCATTTTTGTTTCCTTGTAAAAGGAAAGTAAATTCGTTAGAGAAACCCAATGAAGAGAATACACTTAAGACTGGAAATTTCCTTTGTGATAACTTTTCTCCTGAACTCTTGACTTTACATTTTGTTTGAATTTGAGATCAAGTAAGATACAAATGGGTTTCCCCTGGTAGCTCAGCTGGTAAAGAATCCACCTGCAATGCATGGTACCCTGGTTTGATTCCTAGGTCAGGAAGAGCCCTGGAGAAAGGGATAGGGTACTCACTCCAGTATTCTTGGGCTTCCCTTGTGGCTCAGAAGGTAAATAATCTGCCTGCAATGTGGGATTGTACACTTGGGCTCGATCCCTGGGTTGGGAAGATCCTCTGGAGGAGGGAATGGCAATCCACACCAGTATTCTTGCCTGGAGAATCCCCATGGACAGAGGAGCCTGGTGGGCTACTGTCCATGGGGTCGCAAAGAGTTGTACGTGATTGAGCGACTAAGCACAGCACAGCAAGACACAAATATTTCTACTTGGTGGCTTGTTTAGAAAAAGTACCCGTGATCGCTGACATGAGCCATGTGACAACTGCCCTATACCTGTTAGAAATGACCACCTCCTGGTGTGTTAGTGTGTATTGGATGGCGGGGGACTTTCACAGTAAGTATTTCAAACCAGGAGCACAAAGGAAAAAACCCTTTCACTCTGGATTTAGTCTATATAATCACAACACAGGTGTTTTCCAAGTGTGGTCCTAGACCCTGGTTAGAATCATCTGAACGTGTGTTAGAAATGCAAAACAACAATAATGAAAAAAAAATAAAAAGAATGGAGCTCAAATTCAGTGCTCTGTGACAACCTAGAGGGGTAAGATGGGATGGGAAGTGGGTGGGAGTTTAAGAGGGAGGGGACATATGTATACCTGTGGCTGATTCATGTTGATGTATGGCAGAAACCAACACAATATTGTAAAGTAATCATTCTCCAATTAAAAATAAATTTTTTAAAAAAGAATGAAAACTGCATCCTGGCTGCTCGTATGTGCTGCTGATGCTTTGATCTCTTCTCCAGTTTTTCCAAAGCAGCACTTTTCAGAAAGTAAGGTGTAACCCATTAGTAGGTTATGAAATCAACTACCCCGACCAGCATTTTTTAAACATTACAGAAATCAAATAGAGTAGAAGAATACTCAAATATCCTGGCATACAGTATGCATAACTTTGGCTTCAGTCCTCCGTACATGAATGTATATTATATATATAATAGTCATATGTGTGTGCATGCAAGTGTGTGCTCATGAATGTATGCATGTATGTAGGAGTAGTAAAAGGCTACAATGTAACGGTATTTTCACTGTAGACTGTGGCCCCCAAACATTGAATGCTCTGCGTGACCAGTTAGTCCCTTCTAGTAACTGGATCCCTTCTAAGGATCTACAAGTGTTTCTTGGGCCCATGAATCCCTGCAATGCAGACAGAAACAGCTCACTGAAGCTAAAGTTGTGAATACGATACTACTCTGTAAGTTGTACATTCAACCGATATAGAAATCAACATGTGAACATACTACTCCATAGCAAGTATGAACATTAAAGAAAAGTTTCAATGAAAAATTCAGGACTGGTTGTTAACTATTAAAAAAATTTAAAGTGCCCAGAAAACACACTTAATCAGTTTTGCTTTTCATCTCTTGAACCAGAAGTAGCTAGTATCTTAATCTTATACATTAAGCATTTAAAGAAAAGAAGTCTTAGATATTGCAAATGTTTAACTGTATGAAATTTTTTTTACTCAGTTATAATTTTATGACATCTAAAATTTTTTTTATTGTTTTGCTTTCAACCTGAAGTTTTGGCAATTTTGTATTCCCTCAAGCTATTTTGAAATATTGATAAGAAAAAAAAACAAAACAAAACATCTACAAAAGATACTTGCATGAACTGAATGTGTTCTGAGAACATTTGGTTTAACTAAGTGAACTGAAACCACTGCCATTTTGGGCTTCTATTATGCTGCTGCTAAGTCGCTTCAGTCCTGGCCGACTCTGTGCGACCCCACAGAGGGCAGCGCACCAGTCTCCCCCGTCCCTGGGATTCTCCAGGCAAGAACACTGGAGTGGGTTGCCATTTCCTTCTCCAATGCATGAAAGTGAAAAGTGAAAGTGAAGTCGCTCAGTCGTGTCCGACTCTTAGCGACCCCATGGACTGCAGCCTACCAGGCTTCTCTGTCCATGGGATTCTCCAGGCAAGAGTACTGGAGTGGGGTGCCATTGCCTTCTCCATTGAGTATTCTGTAAATCCCACATCCCTCCACCCTCACCAGGACTCTTTGAGACTAGCGTTACTGATGCATGAATATAAAATTAATTTTAAGATATAAACTGTATAAGCTCTAGGGATTACAATCACCCTTCAGGAATCTGCTAGGCTAGGGTTAGGTGATAGGATTTAAGGCCAAATTTATATTTTCAAATTTAAGATTTCAAATCTGCCTTTTGCAGACTATTTTGAGTACTATGAACATTTTCAGTTTATATTTAGTTCATTTAATCATTAAAACAGAGGTTTTCTCAAAGTGTAATTCTAGATCAGCATTATCAGAATCACCAGATACTTAAAAGAAATGCAAATCTTAGGTCCTTCTCCACACTCAATCAAAAGGCTTGAGGGTGGGGCCTGGAAATGCATTTAATCAATGCTCCAAATATAATGTACATTCAAGTTTGAGGAACACTGTACTAAACATACTTCTTGATAAAAGTGAAAGAGAAGAGTGAAAAAAGTTGTCTTAAAACTCAACATTCAGAAAACTAAGATCATGGCATCCGGTCCCATCACTTCAGGGCCAATAGATGGGGAAACAATGGAAACATGACTGCAGCCATGAAAATAAAAGATGCTTGCTTCTTGGAAGAAAAGCTATGATCAACCTAGACAGCATATTCAAAAGCAGAGACATTACTTTGCCAACAAAGGTCCATCTAGTCAAAACTATGGGTTTTCCAGTAGTCATGTATGGATGTGAGAGTTGGACTATAAAGAAAGGTGAGCACCAAAGAATTCATGCTTTTGAAATGTGCTGTTGGAGAAGACTCTTGACAGTCCCTTGGACTGCAAGGAAGTCAAATCAGTCAATCCTAAAGGAAATCAGTCCTGAATATTCACTTGAAGGACTGATGCTGAAGCTCAAACTCTAATACTTCGGCCACCTGACGCGAAGAGCTGACTCATTAGAAAAGGCCCTGATTGTGGGGAAGATTGAAGGCAGGAGGAGAAGGGGATGATAGAGGATGAGATGGTTGGATGGCATCACCGACTTGATGGACATGAATTTGAGCAGGCTCCGGGAGTTGATGAAGGACAGGGAAACCTGGAGTGTTACAGTCCATGGGGTTGCAGAGTCGGACAGGACTGAGTGACTGAAACTTGAAACTTGTACTAAACAAGATCAAATCTTTTTCTTTGCCAGGGTTAGACTGCAATTAATACTTCAGGGAGAATAAATAAAGCAGTAACAGGTATTCCTACAATGGCCCCGGCTAACTCTATGTAAGGTGTGTTTCTTAAGCATTATTTGAACTTTTGCCTCTCTTCATTCTCTTGCTAGTCAATCTTACCCAACTTTTAGATATTTTGCAATTTATATTAGTAACATAAACAGAAGATAATCATAATTTTGGTGAATCTAAAATTAATCAATTTATAACATATTAACATTTGTAATTTAAAAAATAATGTGATAAGAAAGAAAATGAAAGCTAACCACTTGAAAGAAGTTTGGGGCTCTTTGCGGATTTCCATTTTTTGCCTTGGAGTATTAGGTACCTTTCTTTCAGTGATGAAATTAGCTCTATTACCCATACTGTGAACCTTTACATCCATAGAAGCACAGTGCCTGGTCAATAGTGATTGCTCAATAAATGACTGAGAGAGTTAGTGATTAAAGAGAACAATCCAGACTCTGAGTACACGAATAAAAATACTAAATGTTCACTTTCACTCCAAAATATTTAATAGTAAGAATGGTTCTACACATCTTTACTAAATTTAATGCAAGTTTTCATTCTCTAAGCTTTCTACAGTCTAATAAAAGAGGACATTTTCTAAAACCAAGGATCAAGGTTTAATTTGAACCATGATACCTCGTGGACAATCTTTTATTGGGCATAAAGTGAAAGAAAAGGTTGTAGTCACATGCATTTGGGTAGATACACTTTATAACCATTAAGAGCTTGCCTGAATTTTTTTTAAATAATAAATCACTTTTTAACTAAAAATATATTCATATGCCTCCCACCCTTTTTCCTTCTTGCATTCTTCTAGAGATATCTTTGTACTTATATAAGCATATAGGAATGTATGGGGCTTCCCTGGTGGCTCAGGCAGTAAAGAATCGGCCTGCAATGCAGGAGATCTGGGTTTATCCCTGGGTAGGGAAAATTCCCTGGAGAAGGAAATGGCAACCCACTCCAACATTCTTGTCTGGGAAATCCCATGGACAGAGAAGCCTGACTACAGTTCATGAGGTCATGAAGACTCGGACATGACTGAGTGACTAACACTTTCACTTTCTTTCTTTCATAGAAAAAAGTATGTTTCTATTCAATGTACACACACATGCACACATATACACACTACTTGTTTTTTCATTTAACAATATATTTGGGGATCTTTCCATATCTATTTACACACATATATACACATACACACTGCCTCACTCTTTTTAATGACTGTATAAAATCCCACTGAATGGACAAACAGAAAAATACATATTTATTTTTCTGGTGATGGACAATTAGGCTTCTTCCAATCTTTTTCTAATACAAATAACTTGAATGAATATAGTTGTTTATGCAGCATTTCACATATGTAAAAGTATCACCAGTGGATTAAATTCTTATAACTACTCTGAGTCAATGCCGCTGCTGCTGCTGTGTCACTTCAGTCGTGTCCGACTCTGTGCGACCCCATAGACGGCAGCCCACCAGGCTCCCCCGTCCCTGGGATTCTCCAGGCAAGAACACTGGAGTGGGTTGCCATTTCCTTCTCCAATGCATGGAAGTGAAAAGTGAAAGTGAAGTTGCTCAGTCGTGTCTGACTCTTAGCGACCACATGGACTGCAGTCCACCAGGCTTCTCTGTCCATGGGGTTCTCCAGGCAAGAGTACTGGAGTGGGTTGCCATTGTCTTCTCTGAGTCAATAGATATGTGTATTTTTAATCTTGATTAAAATTTCCTATTGCTCACCAATCCTATACCAATATAGTTTCTTAAGAACATGGGACTGCCTATTTCCTTATGCCTTTGCCAAGGTTTACTAACTTTTTAGTTTTGCCTGTGTGAGACAGAAAAAATAGTATCTCTTTGTAGTTTATTTTTCATTTCTTTTTCAGTAGATTGCTTCTTCAAATGCTTTCTTCATTTTTGGTCTTTTTTTCTTCTGAAGGATTTCTAAGAGTGGTCTGTATATTAAATGAATTCATGCTTTGAATATAATGTTTCAAAACTTGATGTGAGGTTGTTGCTTCACTGTTGCCTTTTTTTGTTGTGGTTTCTTTCATATGGAATGTTTTTACTTTTATGGAGCTGATCACACCAATGTATTTTTTTGTAGGATCTAAATTTTATATAGTTTCCCCATTATAAGAGAATGATAATAAAAATATTTTTCCTTCCAAGTGAAATTAATTTTTATATTTGGAGTAATGTATGGAACCAATCTAATTTTCTCTTTAAAATAGTTACCCAGTTGTCTCAAACATCATTTATCAATAGTTCATCATTTTTCTACCCACAGGCAATGCCATTTTTATATTCCTAAATGCATTTGGCCTATTTATGATTTTTAGTCTATTACTGGCCTATATTAGCCTATTCATGTGCATAGATAATTGTTTTAAGTATTATGTACATTTGAATAACTGGTATGGACATTTGTATCCCATGTCATTCATCATTAGTTTTCTTTTTACACAACTTTCTTCACTATTCTTGTAGGTAGGTTTATTTATGTAAACAGCCTTTCTTAGAAAAGAAAAAACCTACTGGTATCTTGATTGAGATCATATTAAAATTTTTTAAGTTAATTTATGGAGATTCAAAATATTTGATAGTGAAACTTCTTCAATTACTCAAGCTTACTTTTGTGTCCCTTAGGAACTTTAAAAAGTTTTATTCAACAGCTAGATCTTGCACATATATTATTAGCTTACTGCCTGGTATGTTTTGAGTTTATTATAAATTATGTCTTTGCTTATTTTCTAACTACTGTCATTTGTATATAGAAAAGCTATGGATTTCTTTGTATATAAATTTTGTACTAAGTCACATTACTAAATTCTCCTATTATTTGTTACAGATTTTCATTTGATTCTCTCTGATTTTTTTTATCAAGTATACAGTCATATCTACAAACTCTGACCTCTTTACCCCCTTTCTAATTTTATATTTCCTTCTCCTGTCTAACCACCTCTTTCCTATAATTTTGAAAGCACAATTAATAAATCACATATTCCTTTCTCACAAGGTGATGAGAAAAGTTACTAAAACTTATAGTGGGTAAAGTTAAAATAAATGAGTTAAATTACTTTAACATTCTAGAGTTAGTTTACAAAATCCCTAACCCATGAAATTTTGGGGCACCAATTTTTTTAAAGTCTAGATTTTAAAAGAAACCAAATAATTCCATGGCCAATAAATACAACTGTAGTTGTGCTTGCTGAGAAAGTTTTAACCAAATCACATGCTTTTGGAGTTTGAACTCATAAACACGGGAATACGGAAAAATTCTCTCTCATTTGAGAATTGACATTTGGTCATAGGCATCATGTGATCTTTAGCCTCATTAAATTAAAAGACATGGATCAGCAGAACAGGCAGTATTAAAATTTTATGGGTCTAAAGCTGACTCATACGTAACTCACAGATGACAGTATATTTACATTTGCTAGCAATACATTTTATATTTTATCTGGATCACACAGTTTCCACAAATGAAACATCAGTGATTTTTTCCATCAAAATCTATATTAGTTTCAAACTAGTAAATTAGCTTGCAATTTGATTTAGAAATATAAGGAGCAAGTGAAAAGTTATGCAACAGGTCACCTGGAACATAGTTAACTTCCGTATTTATAATCAGAATTTACAAACATCATTAAACACTCCTAATCTAGATTTTGGCTGAAATAAAATCTACCATTTTTGGCATGTTGCAACATACCCGGGGTTCTGAAATGCTGTTTGAGTGTGAAATAGCTAAACATTAAAATAACACATTCTATTTTGCTTTAGAAATTCAGGAGGACTCCATCAGCTATGCTAAGGAGTGGCTGAAGGCCCCATCATTTTGTGTGTCTTAACCTTCTACTTTATCAAGATTTCTAAGGGTGGAATGTCTTACAACCTTAACCATAAAATTACTGCCTCTAGATGTTATCAGCTTCAAGACTGGAGCAGTGTGAAACTGACTGACAGCTGAATGGAATATAGATAAAGCAATGGAGACTACAAGTCACTCAAAGTCCCATTTAATTAGGTGCTTTGAAAATAAGTTCCCAGAACCTTCAGTCAATTCAGGATTTAGTGCAGAAAGCAGAAGATTCATGGTACTCTTTCAGAGGAGTTTTATTTGAGACCTCAGGTTGGCCTAGGGAAAATGGGACATAGGAAAAGAGAAAATACGAAGATTATAATGGACTTACATACTTTTGCCAAAATAAGTGGAAAAAGTAGTTTTGCTTTTCATTTTTAAATCATTGAGGCTATAAGAAAATTATTTAAAATAGAAATTTATTATTTCTATAATATGCAAAATGTAAAATAACTGTGATTTAAATATAACATCACATTTCTAACAAAACACTTCTTCCAAGCATATCTATATATATGACAATTAAACACATTGTCATCTCATGTGATTATGTTACTTTTCTATCTCTATATAGATATAACAAGTAATCCAACATTATTTTAACATTTTTTACCCTTTGGTAAGAAGTATGGGCAGTACTGGAGAAGGCAATGGTAAGCCACTCCAGTACTCTTGCCTAGAAAATCCCATGGATGGAGGAGCCTGGTAGGCTGCAGTCCATGGGGTCGCTACGAGTGGGTTGCAACTGAGCGACTTCACTTTCACTTTTCACTTTCACGCAATGGAGAAGGAAATGGCAACCCACTCTAGTGTTCTTGCCTGGAGAATCCCAGGGACGGCAGAGCCTGGTGGACTGCTGTCTATGGGGTCGCACAGAGTCGGACACGACTGAAGCGACTTAGCAGCAGCAGCAGCAGCAGCAGCATGGGCAGTTCAGCTCCTTCTAATATAGCCATTTCCCCTTAAATATAAAGAAGCCCTTCAAGTACTGATAAAAAAAAAAAAAATCTCTTGACACATACTGAAGTGGGGAAAGAAAAAAGCAAGATGTTTTATTTTTGTTACCAAAAAAAATTTAATGAGCGGGAAAGAGAGAGACATTCTGCTTATACATTCAGAAGGTATCTCTAGAGTGATACTCAAAGAACTCGGTAACTGTGACTGCCTCCTAGGAGAAGAACTGAGAAACGAGTGAGAGAGACACTGCATGAAGCACTTTCTCTTATCTTTTGAATTGTGCAACTTAAGAATATACAACTTATTCATAAAAATAAATTAATAAAAACTTTAAAAGAAATAGCCATTGGTACCACGCCAGTAAAAAATAAGAAAACAAAGTCATTTTATGAAGCACTATCTTGTGAAGCACTTTCTCTGTGTTCTTGCCCGAGAAACCCCATGGATAGAGAAGCCTGGTGGGCTACACAGTCCACAGAGCTGCAGAAGAGTTGGACATGACTTAATGACTAAACAATAACAAAATGTATTCATCTTCCTAGAAAAAGCATTCTCACATACCATATCCACAAATGTGGAAATCCAAGGATAAAGAAATAAAAGCATTAAAATTCTTGAATGAATTCTTAACTTTCTATACATTACATAAGATAGCTCAAACTTTTACTTAAATAGCCATAGATGGACATTCAAATTTTCCTCCAAACAACTGAAAGAAATTACAGTATTTTACATTAATCAAAAGAGACAGAGATACGAACAATACTAGTTTTGATACATTTACCTTGTGCCTTTGGTGGGATCTAATTTTAGCAAGAGTCATTTAACATATATAATTACTAAATGCATGTACAGAAAAGTAGAAAATTAGCTTTCATAGCACAGTCTCAAAAATGATTAATGCAATCTTATCCAGTTAGTTTCCTTATCAAGAAGAAAAAACAATTCCATAAATAACGATCTAATTGTAAGAATACAAATGTTATTTTATGGAGGAATGAGTAAATAAAGCTTCTTACAGCAAATTGCTAATTACTGTATAGTTTCATATAAGATAAACTATGTTGTGATGAGTATAAAAATATCACTATAATCACAAATTTTTGATCTTCAAGTGCAAAATGTTTTCAGGTTCAAAATTGTAAAAAATATATTGTTATATGAAAAATAATTTAGCTTTTAAAGACACATAAGGAGACCCTCAGTTCAGTTCAGTCGCTCAGTCCGACTCTTTGGAACCCCATGAATTTCAGCACGCCAGGCCTCCCTGTCCATCACCAACTCCCGGAGTTCACTCAAACTCACGTCCATCGAGTCAGTGATGCCATCCAGCCACCTCATCCTCTGGCGTCCCCTTCTCCTCCTGCCTCCAATCCCTCCCAGCATCAGAGTCTTTTCCAATGAGTCAACTCTTCGCATGAGGTGGCCAAAGTACTGGAGTTTCAGCTTTAGCATCATTCCTTCCAAAGAACAACCAGGACTGATCTCCTTCTGAATGGACTGGTTGGATCTCCTTGCAGTCCCAGGGACTCTCAAGAGTCTTCTCCAACACCACAGTTTAAAAGCATCAATTCTTCGGTGCTCAGCTTTCTTTACAGTCCAACTCTCACATCCATATATGACTACTGGAAAAACCATAGCTTTGACTAAACGGACC
>NW_011495030.1:6846277-6870008 GCF_000754665.1 Bison bison bison
CCATCTATTTCCCATGAAGTGATGGGACCAGATGCCATGATCTTCGTTTTCTGAATGCTGAACTTTAAGTCAACTTTTTCACTCTCCTCTTTCACTTTCATCAAGAGGCTTTTTAGTTCCTCTTCACTTTCTGCCATGAGTGTGGTGTCATCTGCATATCTGAGGTTATTGATAGTTCTTCCGGCAATCTTGATTCCAGCTTGTGCTTCTTCCAGTCCAGCATTTCTCATGATGTATTCTGCATAGAAGTTAAATAAGCAGGGTGACAATATACAGCCTTGACGTACTCCTTTTCCTATTTGGAACCAGTCTGTTCCATGTTCAGTTCTAACTGTTGCTTCCTGACCTGCATACAGGTTTCTCAAGAGGCAGGTCAGGTGGTCTGGTATTCCCATCTCTTTCAGAATTTTCCACAGTTTATTGTGATCCACACAGTCAAAGGCTTTGGCATAGTCAATAGCAGAAATAGATTTTTTCTGGAACTCTCTTGCTTTTTCCATGATCCAGCAGATGTTGGCAATTTGATCTCTGGTTCCTCTGCCTTTTCTAAAACCAGCTTGAATATATGGAATTTCACAGTTCATGTATTGCTGAAGCCTTGCCTGGAGAATTTTGAGCATTACTTTACTAGCATGTGAGATGAGTGCAATTGTGCAGTAGTTTGAACATTCTTTGGCATTGTCTTTCTTTGGGATTGGAATGAAAACTGACAGGCAGATGTATTTAGAAGAAGATCAAAGCATAATGAGTTGAGATATGACAGCAGTCAACTCTTCTACCTTAATGTCCATGTTCTCCCAAAATGTTAACAATAAATAGATCCTTAGCATTAATTTAATGAAATGTAAAACATGTATTCAAGTAGTAACTTACTGAAGTCATATGCAGTTATGTCCCAAGAAAAATGTTACATAATCTTTTGAAAAATTCTTATCTAATATTATCAGCAGGAGATGCCTTTTAAATGTAAGTTTATACTTATATTTAAATAACTAAAATATATATACATATATAATGTTATACACATGGACTCCATTGACCAAATAAAAGAATATAGTAAGTAAAAGGAGAAAAAGTATTTTGACCAAATCTGAATATTGGTAGTTTGTATCATACTACAGTCATCAAATAAAATTTAACATGTTACCATCATTATCTTTTGAAAAATTCTGAAATGTCTCTATACCTTGAAAATTGAAACATTTTACAATGCATAGGAAAAATAAAAGACTAAAACATGTTTATGTAAAATATTTTTTCACTTAAGGTTATAAAACTAAATATATACTCAAATATAAATTCTCCATCAATGTAGATATTCTTGTAGTGTAAGAAAGATGGTTTTATGTCGACTATTAGATTAGGTAAGAAAATATCTCAAGTGCTAAGCATTTATTTTTCTTAGTAGTGGCTTCAATTTCAAATCATGACCTCTTTTTATTGGCTTATCCTGAAAAGTAGGTTTGCACAATGGAGTAAACCTTTCTGTGGCAGAAAATTATTCCTAATGAATTTAAATGAAAGTATTTCTATCTAGACAGAGGTCAAAGGTAAGAGAGAATCAAGGCAACTATTCTAAGAACTGGAGCAGGAAACCTTGCTAACCAGGAACTGAGTAGAAGTACTAGGTCTGTGCTGTTCCCAAGTCCTCAAATTTAGTTTCACATCAACTGAATTAACAATTTATTCCATTTATTATAGGCTGTTAAGGAATAGCCCAATTGACCATTTCCCTTGAGGAATTCTGGCCGCAGTAGAGGCCATTCCTACACAGTTAGTTGCATCAGGCTTGCTATAGATGAGAGCTTGAACACTAAAGAATAGTCAGAAAAACTGAACTTATATGGCACAGTCTGGCTCAGTGTCTGGAAAAAAATGGCTTGCATCTTAACCAGGAAGTTGTTAAAGACTGTGCTCATCGACATTCTTCGTATGGTTCTACAGTGAATGAAAAAGGTAAGGTACATGAAAATAAGCAAATCCCCTCTAATAACATGGCACCTACCCAAAGCTCCAGAGTTCTAGTAGTCTAAGCACCTACACTGCACAAATTTTCTAGCATCTGGCAAGAGGAGGATGGGAGGAAATGTTAAACAGGTGTCATGGCACTTAAACTTTGTTAACTTTATTATAGTAAAGAACAAAGATGAAATTGTACACAGAATCACCGCCTATGGTGAAAGAAGCAGATGAAGACCTTCAGCACGACTGAGGGGGGATCTAAATCACATATAAACGGTGGTAGTAAATGCAAGGTAACATAAGACTAACAGATGTATATTTAGTTAATACATATCTATCATATGCCACTAATTTGTGTGATTTCAATGAGGGCACCTTAAGATTTTTCTATGTAAAAATTATTTCTTTAGGTAACATTTAAACTCCTTTTGGTAAAAAGGAAGTGTTCTTGTAAAAATGAAAACAAAGAAAAAACCACCCTTAACAAAAGCTTAAATACGAATGCCTTTTAAAAAGTGTAAATTAATATGTGCAACTGATACTAGGAATTGATGATTTGTTTTTTTTTAAATAGTTTTCCCCCTATTTCCAGTTGGTATAAGTCAATTATTTTGTGTTGGTCTAACAAAAATTGCACTGTATTTGTGTAATGGATAACTTAAGGAGTCATGCCACTTTTTATATTCTATATAGGAAAGAAAGAAAAAAAATCAAACTATAAAATTTACCCTGTTAAAATCTGTACCTGAACACATGACCTGAAATAATCAACTTAGTTATCTCAGTAGTGTTACCACTAGCAAACTTAGTAAGCCTATATCCAGCTCATGAGGATGTTTAACAGCCAGCTAGAAATCAATGTGAAGGCAAGCAGGAATGTCTGGGGAAGGTGAAGCCGGAGCGGGTGGGGGTGGAGCAGTGATAAGCCAGCCTAAGAGAGGTGGATGAAATGAAAGTGGGAAAGGGACTCTTCCTCTCCATTTTCCCAGATTTCCTAAGGCCTTTGTAAGCGGCAAGTACTTCCCTTTCCACTGAAAAGACTGTCTGGGTGACCTTTATGAGCAGCGTTATAAAGTACTGGCACCTAATCTATCGCCTTTCCTTTTATGGGAAATATACAGTTATTTTACATCCAAAATATTTTACAATTCCTTTGTAAATATGATTTTAAAGCTGAAAAGAAATTAGGAAATCATTTAGTCTAACTAATCCCTTATTTCATTGACAAAAGAACTGAGGTCAAGAGAATCTATGATTTAGTTTCTAATCTACATAAATATACCGATGTTACTGAAAGGTTTAGAAATGCCATATTTAGTGTTATTAAAAGCAAGAGGGAAATGGATATTAGAAATGCTTCAAAAACACAAAGAAAAAAATGGAACATCTATTCTGATGTTAGTAGGAAAGAGTTAATTAAAAATAAAGGGCTTTAAAGACAGATTAGGGAAAAGATACTAAATGATGAAGGTATGAATACATGGTAATCATTACAAACAGAAAATATATAGAGAAAATACTTACCAAGTATATATTATATCATGAAGAAAATACACAAAGTGAAAAATGTAAAGACTCTCACATAATTATTTTCTATTTGTTTCTATTTCATTATAAGAACAAATTATATGGTAGGAGTACAGAAAAGGGGTACATGCACTTAAGTAAAATTTCCAGGCCCCTTTTATATGAAACAACTGTAAAATCAATTCCATTTCTACTTTGGCTAGGTGGTTCTAAATGATTATTCTCCCTATGCTTAGCTGAAGTAAAAAGGAAAGACCAGGTTACAGAGTTTGAGGACATCAAAAACTGCACAGGTTTTTATTACTATTTCTATCATACCATTTTAGCACATTAAAATATCTTGTGTCAAAATAAACATATTAAATTTTAAAAACTTGAAAACTCAAATATGTATTTGTGTTCCTAAGTTATTATTTGCTCACACCTATGATCAGAGCCAAATTATTAAACGTTTTTCACTGGAGTGAAAATGAAAGTGGCAAAGGACTCATCCTAAGGCCTTGATAAGTGGCAAGTACTTCCCTTTCCACTGTGAAAATCACTGTCTAGATGGCCTTTGTCAGTGCTTCCCAAAGTGTCCCTCCGGTTCAATGTAAAATAACTTCACAAATGGGTAAGCATGCCTAATTTTACTCTGTAAGCACAGATTTTAACATACATTAGAAAAAGTCACATGCTAAAACTTCTCAACACATTCTTGCCCCAGCCCAGTGTTTTTTTTTTTTTCTCTCTAAAGAGAAAAGTGTATGGAAGAAGCCACCAAGAAGCTGAATTAAACAAATAAAAACTTAAAATACTTACTGTCGCTGGGGAAGCCCGAGTGGTATGTGTCACCGAGTGTCCAGAATTCTCCATTGAGTTGCCGATCAGATAGGTTCCTCCAGAGCTGCTGATGAGTTGTCCTCCCGTGACGCCCATCTGAATCCCACCGGTGCCCACCATACTGTGAGACGAGACCACGGTAGTCACCTGTGCAGAGCTCCCTTGAGTATCAAAGTAATTCCCTCCAGTGTTTTGGCTGTACATTTGTGTTTCTGTGTAAGGGTAAGTTGTTGTTCGGCTTTAGAAGAAGAAAAGAAAGAAATTTACTTATATTATCTTATTGTTTTTCCAGGGTAAATACATGTTTAAAATATATCAGCTTAGCCTTTGGGACATGGTGAGTTTTGCATTTTGTGTGAAACTTCACTCCCAGAAATAGCTGGGCTTACTTTCCAAATTAAAGGTACATTTATTTAGAAGTACCTCAACACTTTTCTGCACAGTATAGAGTTTTTGCCACTATTGGGGCCTACCTCAAGTGTATAAATAAGCTCAGGTCTTGTCCCTTCAGGAAATCCTGCTGTGTGACTTCTTAAATTTCTTATAAAACTTCCTGCAAATCCCAGTTTTAGGAAAGCTGGGATCTGGAATGAATAGGGGTTGACAAGTCAGCTCCCCAAACTACTTCACACTGCTGGTGACTTGCAGGAAACCTCCATGACTAAGGTAGTATGCATGAATCTCTTTCTAACCACTAGGCAGGATCTTGAGCAAAGCATGTGCCCTAAATCCCTAACTCTTTCTTCTTTACACTCAAGCTTCTCCTCAATGAGATGACTATGCCACCTCATGTCCTCATTTTCTGCTTTCCAACAATAACAGTCAAGCTTCTGCCCTTAGCCTTTCATTGAAAATGCTTTTAATAAGGTCACTTGTGACCTCATTTAAATACCAAGCTAAAAGGCTGCTGTCAGTCCTCATCTTTCTTGACTCATCTGCAGTACAATGTTGTTGACTATGCCATGTTGCCCTTTCCCTCCTTGCCCTGTTCTGATTAAGCAGCTTGTTTGATGGATTTAATTTTAATTTTCAATTGACTATATCGTACATTTTAACATGACTTTTGTTTTTATTCTGCAATTAGTGTAGGCTCTCAAGAAGTGTAAAAAATAGTAGGAAGGTGTAAAATACTTTTCTTTTTAAAAATTCAAACATCAAATTAAAATTCCCAGTGTTTTTGGTCATTCTCTTCAACACTACATCTCAGAGTGAGCCAGTACTGACAATTTGCTGTAGATGTCTGTGGACATTTCTATGTATATGCAAGGTCTTTCTGTTTTAATCTTTCTTGTTCATTAGTTTCTATGGCATGTCTCTTTCACCTTTTAATTTTTTTAACCACAGTGTTTCAAGAATCTTTTGGAGGCTCAGTTTTTTTTGGCATATTAAATAGTAATTTTCTCAGGTCTCCAATTTTAGCTCTTATCTCTTCTCACTTTTATCCAGACCATACACTTTGATCATATACTACATGACCATATGCACGTTCGTAAGTTCATACCTCCACTCTCTTCACTTTCTAGTTTCACTGTTGTTGTTGTTGTTCAGTTTCTAAGGTGTGTCTGAATCTTTGCAACCCCATGGACTGCAGAACGCTAGGTTA
This sequence comes from Bison bison bison, assembly GCF_000754665.1. Lineage (NCBI taxonomy): Eukaryota > Metazoa > Chordata > Mammalia > Artiodactyla > Bovidae > Bison > Bison bison. Next base: position 6,852,192 of record NW_011495030.1, read on the forward strand.
TACTTTAAGAGTTTTAAATCTAGATTTCTGAGAGTCACTTAAGTATCTCTGCTAGGGAAGCCCTGATATTTGGGAGGTCTCCTATGTAAAAGTGAAGGTATACCTAAAAGGGAATTCTTTTCTCTCCTGCTCTTTTTCCTATATTCCCCCCTCTCAGCAGAGGGCAGCACCACAACACTCAGCTTTGGAAATTATTGCTAACTCTTCTTGCTCAGGACTTCCTAGTTTGCTCAGTGGTAAAAGAATCTGCCTGTCACTGTAGGAGGCGAGGAGATGCAGGTTCGATCCCTGGGTTGGGAAGACTCTCTGGAGGAGGAAATGACAACCCACTCCAGTATTCTTGCTTTAAAAAAAAAAAAATCTATGGACTGAGGAGCCTGGCAGGGTGCAGTCTATGGATATGACTGAGTGCACGCATACTTTTCTTGCTCAGATTGACATCAGTCCTACTAACTTTACCTCCAAAACAATTGTCCAACTCTCCTTTCCATTCTTGTACTCACTGCCTTAACTCATAATGAGTGAGTAAAGTGAAGTGAAACTCTCTCAGTCATGTCCGATTCTTTGTGACCCCATGGACTGTACAGTCCATGGAATTCTCCAGGCCAGAATACTGGAGTGGTAGCCTTTCCCTTCTCCAGGGGATCTTCCCAACCCAGGGATCAAACCCAGGTCTCCTGCATTGCAGGCGGTTCTTTACCAGCTGAGCCACAAGGGAAGCCCAAGAATACTGGAGTAGGTAGCCTATTCCTGCTTCAGCGGATCTTCCCAACCCAGAAATCCAACCAGGGTGTCCTGCATTGCAGGCGGATTCTTTACCAACTGAGCTATCAGGGGTCCTTTAACTCATAATATTCTCCATTAAAATTGCCTTCTAACTAGTTTTCCTTCTTCTATTTGGGTCTCTTCCAATCTATCTTCAACTCTGATGCCAGGGGAATATTTCTAAAAGGAAAATATGAAAATTAAGCTTTTCTTAAAAACCTTTCTGTGATTCTCTCTTGCCTTGGGAAGAAATTCACAACCCTTGACCTGTCTTCTCAGGGCCGATGCTGGCACAAGCTCCGGATTTGGTATCAGCCATGTCTTCAAATGATTTCTTTGCTCACACCACACTGACCTTGATGCTGATCTCCTGTAAAGCACTATCTTCTCTTGTCTCTCTGCTATATTGTGTAGGGTTTCCCCTGTCTGGAAAGCCTTTACATGTCTTCAACTCTCTTCCTTTGCCTAAATCAACCTTAAGCTCTCAGTTCAAGCATCACCTTATCTCAGAATTACTCCTCTGCACCCCTTGTATTCTATGGTCACTCCTTACAGGACTGTTATGTTTTGCTCTCTATACTTTCCTAACCCATTGCACATACCTGAAATATAACTCTCAATGCACTGTTAATTACCTTAAGTCTTCATACTCCCATGAAATTATGTTTTATTCCCATCTGTATCCTTAACACTTAACATAACTATTGCTACATAGTGGGCTCACTAATCAACAAATAAAATATGACTCTACTTCAAAGTATATTTGGCATAATAGTCACTTTCATAAATTTCTAAAACATATGTTCTTTTTTTGCTGTTTTGTTAAAGCATGAGAAATTGGGCTAAACTATTTTAAGATTTTTCTGTATTATTTAAAATAGGTCATTTAACCCATTATAAATTATATTTATATTGCAATTTCTAATGCAAATTTCAGTAAAATAATAAGAGTGCTCCAACCAGTCCATTCTGAAGGAGATCAGCCCTGGGATTTCTTTGGAAGGAATGATGCTAAAGCTGAAACTCCAGGACTTTGGCCACCTCATGCGAAGAGTTGACTCATTGGAAAAGACTCTGATGCTGGGAGGGATTGGGGGCAGGAGGAAAAGGGGACAACAGAGGATGAGATGGCTGGATGGCATCACCAACTCGATGGACATGAGTTTGCGTGAACTCTGGGAGTTGGTGATGGACAGGGAGGCCTGGCGTGCTGCAATTCACGGGGTCGCAAAGAGTCGGACACGACTGAACAACTGAACTGAACTGAAAAGTATTCAACACTGGGTAAAGTTACTGCTTTCCAGAAAAAACCACCACAGATCAGGTATAAGTTTTAGTTTTGGATGATGACAGAAACAACTCCATAGAGAATATTTTTTGTTGTTTTTTTTTTACACATAGAAAAGTATTTAAAATACACATTTCTTCTCAATACTGCTGTATTTTCCAACTGGAAATCTAATTTATGTATTTGTTTCAGTATATACTTATTTTAATAAAACAGCCATGTTGATTTTAAATTTGGATAAAAAGAGAAATGAGTTCATCTTACGTCCCCTAAATATGACAGTGACTCTATTTAGCTGCACTTAACACAATATGATGTTGGTATTTAAGTAAAATCAAGTAAGATGTACAAATAGATACAGGGAAATAAACACTATGACAGATGCAGAAAACTGTGTCAACTTTCCTTCTCACAGTCTGAACAAAACGCTTAAGTATGCTTTCCAGTAGTAAGTTGATTTTACAAATCAATCATATAATAATAGCTATTAAAAGCTAATATTTATTATTTACTATGCAACAGGTATGATCTTATGTGCTTTTCAGGTATTAACTCACTTAACCTTCATTACAACTTTATGAGATAGATACTGTTATTTCTATTTGCAAAGACAAGGCGAATACTCGGAAGTCTAGATAAACAGCTTTATCCAAAGCACACAGCTGGTAAAAAACTGGATTTGGAATATGCAATTAGCCATTCTCTCAAATATTTAATCACATTAAAAGAATTTAACTTTTAAATATGTCAATGATATTTATGAATGACTATTGCGGAATAGTCACAAAAGGTGGTACAGGTAACATACAAACTTTCTATTGCTATTTAAGAGTTTCTTATATTTTAGCTAAAAGATGATGCTTTTAAAGTGCTGCACTCAATGTGCCAGCAAATTTGGAAAAATCAGCAGTGGCCACAGGACTGGAAAAGGTCAGTTTGCATTCCAATCCCAAAGAAAGGTAATGCCAAAGAATGTTCAAACTACTGCACAATTGCACTCATCTCACATGCTAGCAAAGTAATGCTCAAAATTCTCCAAGTGAGACTTCAATAGTACATAAACCAAGAACTTCCAGATGTTCAAGCTGGATTTAGAAAAGGCAGAGAAACCAGAGATCAAATTGCCAACATCTGCTGGATCATAGAAAAAGCAAGAGAGCTCCAGAAAAACATCAACTCTACTTCACTGACTACCCTAAAGCCTTTCACTGTGTGGATCACAACAAACTGTGGAAAGTTCTGAAAGAGATGGGAATACCAGACCACCTGACCTGCCTCTTGAGAAACCTGTATGCAGGTCAGGAAGTAACAGTTAGAACTGGACATGGAACAACAGACTGGTTCCAAATGGAAAAGGAGTACTTCAAGGCTGTATATTGTCACCCTGCTTATTTAACTTATATGCAGAGTACATCATGAGAAATGCTGAGCTGGAAGAAGCACAAGCTGGAATCAAGATTTCTGAGAGAAATATCAATAACCTCAGAGCTACTGATGACACCACCCTAATGGCAGAAAGTGAAGAGGAACTAAAGAGCCTCTTGATGAAGGTGAAAGAGAAGAGTGAAAAAGCTGGGTTACAACTCAGCATTCAAAATACTAAGATCATGGCATCTGGTCCCATCACTTCATGGGAAACAAATGGGGAAACAATGGAAACTGTGATAGACTATTTTCTTGGGCTCCAAAATCACTACAGATGGTGACTGCAGCCATGAAATTAAAAGATGCTTGCTCCTTGAAGGAAAAGCTATGACAAACCTAGAGAGCATATTAAAAAGCAGACACATTACCTTGCCAACAAAGATCCATACAGTCAAAGCTATGGCTTTTCCAGTAGTCACATATGGATGTGAGAGCTGGCCCATAAGGAAGGCTGGGTGTTGACAAATTCATGCTTTTGAACTGTGGTGTTGCAGAAGACTCTGGAGAGTCCCTTGGACTGCAAGAAGATCAAACCAGTCAATCCTAAATGAAATCAACCCTGAATATTATTGGAAGGACTGATGCTGAAGCTCCAATACTTTGGCCACCTGAGGCAAAGAGCCGACTCATTAGAAAAGACCCTGATGCTAGGAAAGATTGAAGGCAGGAGGAGAAGGGGACGACAGAGGACAAGATGGTTGGATGGCATCACTGACATCACTGACTCAATGGACATGAGTTTGAGCAAGCTCCAGGAGATGGTGAAGGACAGGGAAGCCTGGCATGCTGCAGTCCAAGGGGTCACAAAGAGTCAGACATGACTGAGCCAGTGAACTACAACTACACTTTGCTAACTGTTTATCAGCACCCGACTCCTCTCCTATCTTACTCAGAATGGGATCTGCAGAAGATGTACTTGCACTGGTAAAGAAAGAGAGATGGAAAAGGTCAGACTATTTTGGAGGATATTTACCATTGCACACTAAGACTCTGGAAGTTCTATGATGGTAGAAGTTGCAGTTCTATTATAAAAGCATCATTCCAAGGGGTTTAAATCACGCCACCTTCTGGGCATGATTCCTTTATATAATTAGTCCTCGGTGAACAATAGCAATACAAATAAATGCATCACAGATATATATAAAAGCTCTATAGCCCTCAAGTCAGCATAAAAATATAGCAGCAAAGAGCTTTGATTTTCATACTTCCCCCTAGCTGGAGATGATTCATTAGCTAAAAAAATGAGCAAAGGACAGGAGAAGAGTGAAAGTCACTAAAGAGTATGTCTAATCCATAAACTATGTTCATTACTCAATCATGACCCATGGGACTGAGAAGAAAGCTTGTGTAAGCACACACAGGGGTAAAGATTGGTAATTTCCAGGGGGGAAAAGGGCACAATTATATTTGTAGATGAAGTGTCACAAATTGTTGCTGAATTTGTCCCCGGCACTTAAATACTTGCAATGTGGAAGACAGGAGACTTTTCAACACTGGACTGGGTAACAGAGGCAGACCGCAATGTTCTCAGACATTGCTCTTCAAGAGTAAGAAGATAAGTACTAACTCAGTTGCTGGAGGCCTTTCTGGAGCCAGAGCCAGAGTCAGGCAGAATTTAATTCCTTAATATCTTTTCAGTTTTAAATGCTCTAAGCTCCTGGATAAATTCTGAAGACATTTTGTTTAAAAAAAGAAGTGCCAACAACAAAAACAAACAGTTCTTTCTTAGGAACTAGAAATAATGATTCTAATTCTGATACCTAAGATCAGCTGTCTTTCATACTGCTATAATGAATACATAAGAGTTACTGCTTGCACACTATTTCCCCCAGAAATCCCCAAGACATATGTTTGAGAAAATTACTCACTTTTTGGCATATCAGATTGAAAGCAACTAACTATTTCCGACTGTACACTCCTGAAACAACTAAATTCCCAAGCAATTTTGTGCATGTTTGAACCATGCCTATTTGTTTGTTTGTTCTTTATTGATTGCCACAGACTGTTATGAAAACACTATGTCATATTATTCTATAGCAGAAGAGAAATCTTTCCATTGTTCTGCATATGTATCCAGTAATGAATGTAAACACACAGATATGCCCATACTTGCTGACAGAAGGTTCTTTATAGCTGAAGGTATTATCAGGTTCTGTGTAAATGTCAGGACTCTGATCCACTGAATTCAGTAAATTAGTGCTGTTGCATCCCATCATGCCTCAGCATATACCTTGGCTAAGCATGACCCTGATTATTTACTCCTTGCTTATTCACTACAATAATTATGTCCATTTATTTTAGTTATAACCAATTTTTCTGTTTTATCTTCAGGTGTCTTATCCGTAAGTCCAGATATATAATATCTCTAAATTATGCATTTTGTGTTTTACCTAGGTTTTGAATATCCTCTCACCAATAAGCTAGTCAACTACAAAATAAAGCAATGGTATGAAAAATTGCAAATTAAGGTTATAAAATACCTTACAAATTTCATACCATAAAATTCAATATGAAGGTAAAATGTAGTAGTGATGATCATTATAATATCTTACATTGGTACAATGTTTTTATTGCTTTCAGGTTACTCTGTACATATTCTTTTAATAAATATTTACGGCACCTGGGAAAAAAGGAACATGACCTCTACTCATATAAAGGTTACATAAGAAGTAGGTGGTCCAAAATAAAAAAGGAAATAAGATCATTAGATAGTTTGCTAAACCTATAGAAGAGAAAAATAGCATAGTAAAGTATAATAAATGGAAGGGCACATATTAGATCAAGTAATCAAGTGCTGTTACTTTCCAAGAAGAGATATTTAGGTTGAAACTAGAGGATGAAAAGAAGTTAGTTTTATGAAAAACAGGAAGAAAGATATATCAAGAAGATAGTGTAGCATGTACAAAAGCCATGACACAGGGAAGATCCCGGTATTTAGGAATAAACTAGAAGTCTAGAGTGGTTGTTTAAAATGAATGAGGACACTAGAGAAAAAATGAGGTTTAAAAAGTAGGTGAAAACTAAACATGTAAGTAAACAAACTTTTTCGTGGGTCATGATCCACAATTCAATGGGTCACACTAGCATTAAAAGAGACTAAACAACATTAGAACATATTATACCTAGGAGGATAAGAATTATTTTGAGAAGCTTTTTTCCTGTCATATGCATATACAGCATGTGTGTGTGCCTATGTATATTTAGCTGAGTAAAAAATTGCACATCTAGTTTTCTCACTGGAGACGGTTTTTTAAAAAGCTTGAAAGACATCATGATGGACCATGGAATGAAGTCTGGATGTTATTTTAAGCTGGGATAGGAGTTCAAGGAGGTAACGGAATGTTCCAGGCAGAGAAATAACCTAAAGAAAGGCCTGAGGTCAGAGAGGTAACAGGAGACCATGAGAAAAGGGAGTGGCAATCAGAGCATACTGCTATAGTCAAAACATATGATTCTGAAACATGTTCATTAGATATAATAATAGGAGGTGATCTTATTGCAAGGTGTTTCCATATAGTGATAGCAGTATATGTCTGATTGGACAGACTGAAGAAATAACTAAAGGCAGTCAGAATGAATAAGTTTTAAATATTTTCAAAAAGTTTGGGAGCTAGGAGAATATGAGAATGGGGAGAAGTGTTGTTAAGGACAGAGGTACATGATTTCATGGAATCTTCATTAAATCAGTCACACAGGTTGCACAGTTCTGATTGGAATCCAGTGGCAGCAGTGGCCAGCAGCGTTTGAGAGGGTTGTGGTCGTGTGGTGTTCTGACTGGACAACTCCTGGCGTGCAGTTTTTCCTTTGGTCTAGCTACTGTTTAACAATACTTGTACCTATTTTTTTTCAGCTTGTTTCTTCAGACTTCCTGAAAATTCTGAGTCACAAATATCTTTCAATACATTTTTTGTTTTGCTTAAATAAGCCAGACTTGGTTTCTGCTGCTTGAAACCAAGAACTCTGCCTTAAATAGTTTTACGTTGTGAAGTTTTTGTGAAAGTCACCAAAGCCCTACATGGAAGTAGCTACATTATTTGGAATCAACAAATTGCATTCATGTGGTACATAATCTCTGGTTGGCTAGCATGAAACAATATTTTTGAGTTTTGAAACAGATTATTCTTGAATGCTCCAAGTCATACTGAAGGCAGAAGACAGCATAAAGAAAGCAGCCTCTTCATCTCAATCATAGAAACACCATACAACCATTTCTTCTAAGCAGAGAACATTTAAATGATAATAAGAATGCATAATTTTACCTGAAAATCCTGAGACTATTTCACTGAAAGAGAAAATATGAACTTGAAGAGTATCCTTTTTAAGGTTCTTTATTAATCAATAAGCAACAATTAGAACTGGAAATGGGACAACTGACTGGTTCAAAATTGGGAAAGGAGTATGACAAGGCTGTATAGTGTCACCTTGCTTATTTAACTTATATGCACAGTACATCATGTGAAATGCTGGGCTGGATGAAGCTCAAGCTAGAATCAAGATTTCTGAGAGAAATAACGATAACCTCAGATATGTAGATCATACCACCCTAATGGCAGAAGGTGAAGAGGAACTAAAGAGCCTCTTGATGAAGGTGAAAGAGAAGAGTGAAAAAGCTGGCTTAAAATTCAACATTCAAAAAACAAAGATCATGGCATCCAGGCCAACTACTTCATAGCAAAAAGATGGGGAAAATGTGTAAACAGTGACAGGTTTTATTTTCTTGGGCTCCAAAATCACTGTGGATGGTGACTGCAGCCATGGAATTAATAGGCACTTGTTACTTGGAAGGAAAGCTATGACAAACCTAGACAGTGTATTAAAAAGCAAACACATCACTTTGCCAACAAAGGTCCATATAGTCAAAGCTATGGTTTCTCCAGTAGTCATGTACAGATGTGAGAGTTGGACCATAAAGAAGGCTGAGCATGAAGAATTGATGCTTTTGTATTGTGGTGCTAGAGAAGAATTTTGAGAATTCCTTGGATAGCAAAGAAATCAAACCTGTCAATTCTAAAGGAAATCAACCCTGAATATTCATTGGAGGGACTGATGCTGAAGCTCCAATACTTTGGCCACCTGATGCAAAGAGCCAGCTCCTTGGAAAACACCCTGATTCTGGGGAAGAATGAGGGCAAAAGGAGAAGGGGGCCGAGGAAGAGATGGTTAGACAGCATCAGCGACTCAAACTCTGAGAGATAGTGGAAGATAGGGGAGCCTGGTGTGCTGCAGTCTATGGGGTCACAAAGAGTAAGACATCACAGTGACTAAACAACAATTAATCAATTAAAAAGTATATGGAAAGGATAACTGGATGGCTTCAGAAAATACCCTAACTATATTATTTTCTTTTTGAATACATAAGCCAGAAAGAAAAACACCAATACAGTATACTAACGCATATATATGGAATTTAGAAAGATGGTAACAATAACTCTGTATACAAGATAGCAAAAGAGACACTGATGTATAGAACAGTCTTTTGGACTCTGTGGGAAAGGGAGAGGGTGGGATGATTTGGGAGAATGGCATTGAAACATGTATAATATCATATATGAAACGAGTCACCAGTCCAGGTTCGATGCATGATACTGGATGCTTGGGCTGGTGCACTGGGACCACCCAGAGGGATGGCACGGGGAGGGAGGAGGGTTCAGGATGGGGAACACGTGTATACCTGTGGCATATTCATGCTGATATATGGAAAAACCAATACAATATTGTGAAGTTAAAAAATAAAATAAAATATGAAAAAAAAGTATATGGAAAGGATAACTGGATGGCTTCAGAAAATACCCTAACTATATAATTTTCTTTTTGAATAAATCTACTAATTGTCAATATATCATTAATGTACCACCTCCTAAAGTATACAATGCCATGTTATTAGATATGATTCAGATGAGAGTTCTGTGATCAGTTTTTAAAACACCACATTTCTTTCCTAGGGGATTTCTCAGAGTCTTTAAAAAACGAACAGAAAATTAGAGTCCTCAAGAGAAGTTCATGTAGTGTTTTTCTGCTTGCGTCATCACAGAACTTTTTTAGAGAACTAACATTTTATGAAACACATCTGATAAATTACCTATTGTGTTTGATAAATCTATAATTTAAAGATTATGAGAATGCTTCCTATCGGTCAAGTCTTATTGCAATAGAAATCCACACAATGAAAATCTTAACATTTTAAAACACTGATCATCTCTAACCAGGGGATAATCTTCAAAGAGTGGTTGATATGAGAAAATTAAAAGTGTTTTCAAAAGATATTTCTTAATTTGGACAAGATATAGTATGATGTCTTTATTTCCACTTTGACTAACATGATGGAGTAAGTGGGGGAAGTGAGATTCAAAAAACAGAGATGGGAAAGAAAAAAATTCATCATTTAAAAAAACTGATTTCTCAGTTACATCAAGAAATTTCAACTGAATGGGACTCTATCTACATGGTATGCAATGTTTCCCAGCTAGTCTCATTACAGTAGACTAAATTATTAGGTACCATAAATTGTAAGAATCTATAGCAATGGACAAGACTATGAACCAGCCCAGTAAAAAATATTCTTGGGAAAACTATTGCCAGGAAATACATAAATGTGTGTTCCTACAGAAGTAATGATAAATAGGAACAAGAGTGAATTAGATTACCTTCTCCCTTGAGTAAAAAGCTATTCTACTCCACACTCAGTACAGAAAAGCAGTTTCAACTGAAATGTTCACTCACTGCCTCCCATTAATTAATCCTGTTATGCTACCAGTAATTGTCCACAGTCACAGAGAAAAAAAGTAAACACGTTAGTATCACCAAATTATAAGGATTACACATTTTTATAAGCGATGACACATATCTGTGAGGGCTACCATCACCTCTTGAGTCAAACCCTGTGCATTATGGCTACTTGGCAAGGCTGCTGGTGACAGGAGCAACGGCGAACCAGGATTTACTAACCATGCACAGGCTGCAGGGCCATGTACTGGATGCATGAAAGTTCATGATAAAGATCAGCATCCCGATCTTCTGGGAGAACAACTAGCAAAAAGCATTTGTTATCACACAGAAGTGGGACTCTCAATATGATCTGAGTCAGGGATCAAACACTAGCTGGCTATTAATTCACTGTGGTGAAAATGAATATGGACTACTCTTCTAACACACATGGAAGTGCATCAAATATAAAGAGTAGAAAGACTCTAAAATGAACTTTAGAGACAAAAACTGTACATAGTTAAATGTCAGCACTGCAAAATTACAGAAAGATTGAAACAGCTTAAGCTGAAAAATTTTCTTGTTATATTTTAAAAATATGTTCATAGTCCTCTAGCTACTAAAATGTTGAGTGTAATTCATGGCAACACAATGTTTCTTTAGTAAAAATGAAAATGATGCTATAGAATCTTTAGTCAGAAGCACCAAAACTGAAATTGTAATGAAAGGTTTTAAGGATGCATCTTCTTTATCCTGACCAAGGGTGCACGTTTGTGACATAATTAGCTGGAGTTGAGGATATAATCTGGGCGCACACAGACTGGATCAAAGCTAATTGGACTTTGTGGCAAATGAACTCGTGACCTAGACCTCATTAGTCATGATCTAACTAACTGAGTTTGAGGGCCACAGAAAATATATGTTGGCACAAGATATTTACTTTGAATTATTTCCGCACTTAATGGGCCCTATAATTTTAAAGAGTCAACTTTTAGAGATGTTGTTTTTCTAAGGTTTTGTGAATGAATGAATCACTATCTCATATTTACGCATATAGAAGACCCTACTATCAGTGGTGAGATAGCTTTAAAAGGTGCAAGGCAATATGCAGAATTCAGAAAAAAATAACTACAGAGCAAAACTGTATGGTAATAACTAATGTTTAGTGAGTGTTTTCATTCAATTTCTCAGAAGCTATACAAAACACTTTGGATAAACTATCTCCATATTCCATAAATGAAGAGAGTGAAGCAGGCTGTGTTATCTTTTACAAAATCACACACTAGCAATCACCCTATTCTACATTGGGCCAATGATAAATGACTGATAGATACCACAGAGTTAATTCTCTCAACACCCATTCTAACTATCCTTTTCCTTTGCTGTCATCTACCATATAGACACAAAAGCTACCAAGCTGCATTCCTAGATTCCTCTGCAGCTAATTACTTTGTTACAGAGTTATGGCCAATGAGATATAAACAAAAATGGAGCTAGGGGTTTCTGGGAAAGCCTGTGTGTGTGTACACACATATTTATATGTACGTATGTACATACACATATATAATGTATCTTCTTTTTCCACCTTCTGTCTTCTTGTTGTCTGGAATACAGATATGATGGCTGCTACCAAAGCAGATTTACTACCATACCAGCAAGTCTTTGCCCTGATATCCCTGAGCTGCTAATGTCAGCAACAGACTGAGAGGAAGTACGGCTGTGGATGTTTCTAAATGCTCATTTCCTGTCATCTTTCGGTAGCTTAGCACTAAGCTGGCTCAGGTGGTCTGAGTTAATCCTAATGGAAGAACAGGCTAGGGGACCTGAACTTTAGAGGCACCCACTCCTCCCTAGATAAGAAAGCCATGTTTTTTCTACTAAATAACCAGTTAATGTTCACTACCCCTACCCCCTAGAAATATGGAGCACTCTGTGAGGCCAGAGATCTACTGGAGCAATTTCCACGGTATTGTCCAGTCTTACTAGAGGTATCTGCTGTATGCCACCTTGTAAGATCTCTTCAATAAGGCTTATTTTATATTTGCACACATAGTGCTATTACTTGTACAATATGCTAACTCTGGATTTTTTTTGACAAAAATAAAACCCCTAATTTGTTTAAATCTCTGTCATATTTTTTTGGTTTCTTAGCTAATTGGTTGCAGTAATAAACATAAGGTAAAACGTTATGGAATAGAGAGTGATAATGTAGCCCTCCAGTGGGGTCTGCTAAGGCATTACCTAGGATGTCTTTGAATTAGGAGAACAAACTAGGTAGAAAATAGTACTTCCTTAAACAAAGGTTGGAGAAGGCAATGGCACCCCACTCCAGTACTTTTTCGTGGAAAATCCCGTGGACGGAGGAGCCTGGTAAGCTGCAGTTCATGGGGTTGCTAGATTCAGACACGACTGAGCGACTTCACTTTCACTTTTCACTTTCATGCACTGGAGAAGGAAATGGCAACCCACTCCAGTTCTTGCCTGGAGAATCCCAAGGACAGGAAGCCTGGTTGGCTGCCATCTATGGGGTCACACAGAGTCGGACACGACTGAAGTGACGCAGCAGCAGCAAACAAAGGTAGAAAATATAATGATTTTACTCTGAGGTTCTGGAAGGAAATATACTACAGACAAGGATGCAGCAACAATACAACTGAGTGACCTCCAGCAGTGTCTAGAAACCCATTTATATTCCCTGATACCATAAAGGACCAAGTGGCAGGCATCCTCATTTTTTTTTGGTCTAAATGCCAATAAGAGTTTAGATTTATGGTAGAAATTCCAAAAACAGGCTCCAGAATGTCCTGGCCTTACACAACAAAGAGGTAAAGAATATTCACAGTGTGTCTAATATATATAAAGTGTTATAGATTCACTAGAGTAACAGAAATGTGCTGATCCTTCATTATGTGCCCTTCACCTAAACTGATGTAAATAAAATAACAAAATGACAACAATTCCCATTCAGGAAGAGTTCTTCTTAGTATGATAAATATATATAAGGATTTGTTGCACCATGGTGGAACTAAGAGTCTGGGTGAAAGTGAAAGTGAAGTCGCTCAGTCGTGTCTGACTCTTTGCGACCCCATGGACACCAGGCTCCTCCGTCCATTGGGTTTTTTAGGCAAGAGTACTGGAGTGGGGTGCAATTTCCTTCTCCAGGGAATCTTCCTGACCCAGGGATTGAACCCAGGTCTGCTGCATTGTAGACAGATGCTTTACCATCTGAGCGACCAGGGAAGTCCCTGGTGTACATTGAGTCTGGGTACATTGCTATTTTTACTGTACAGGAGACAAATAAGTTACCTGCAGAGGACAGCCAGGGTTCACAACACAAAGGAGGATGTGACATGTCAGTCTACAAAGATATTGCTATACTGGGTGTAGTGGTTTGGGAACGGAAGAGAGAAGTAGAGAATGATATTCCAGCAGAGGAAACAAACCACGTGTCCAATAATACAGAGGCATGAAAGGGGAAACAAGTACAAAGTTGGTTGTTCCCAGAACAGATGGAAGATGAAGCCAGGGAGATAAGAAGGGGGGGGCGTAAAACCAAGACAGAGAGACACATTTTACTTTATAGCTAATATAGGTTCTAAAGGCGGTGGTGATGTATGCAGATTCAGTGACCAAAAGCAATAAGAAAAAAGAGACGATGAGTCAAGATCAGTGAAGAACTTTCAGTTTTGTATCATCCATTGTAAACCAGGTCCTGTGCAAGCTGCTTTACATACTCTGCCTTAAATCCTCACAATAATCCAGTAAGAGTAAGTTTATTATCCTCCCACTTTCCAGGAAAGAACAATAAAAGCACAGAATAGTTGAGTACCTTGACCATGATTATAAAACTAATAGTTAAACCAGGATTTTAAGATGTTTAGCTATAATAAGAATAAATGCACTTTCTACGTACTACACACACTTCTGCTGTTAGATTTAGTGCAGTGAAATAACAACAAAAAACACACAAAAATCCTGCCCCTCATGGAGCTTACAGGTTGGTGTCATGGGGGTCTATAAAATCACCCAAGGAAACAGGAGGTGCAGTAAGAATTAAGAAAGCAGAGATTCTCAACCTAAGGCACAGCAGCCTGGGGCAGAAGAGTCAATAAGAGAATCTGAGTTCATTTCAGACCGGGAGATCTAACAGATTGCAAACAAAAACCTGTGGTAAATGAAAACAAACGTGGTGACTTATAACAGTTCTTAGTCCCTTTATTTATAATAACATCCTGAATCTCAAAGTGGCTGAAAAACTCTAATGAAAAAAATATACAAACTGACATTATTGTTGATGCAAAGGAGATGGAGTGAGAGTTGGGGAGGAAGGGGAAGTTCAGACAGGAAAATAAGATTTATTGAGTATCTGGCACTTTTACATAGAGTAGTTAAGTACCTCATTTAATAAATCCAAAAAAAAAAAAATAACCTCCTCCTAATCTACTAATACAGTAGATTTATATTACTTTACAGAAGACACACAAAAATTCACCTTATTGATAAAAACAAAAAGCATGGATTTTAGAAGGTTATATTATGATACAGAAATCACCAACAAGGGGATATGTTTTTCTCAACCTAGAGAAAACCATTCATGGGTACAACAATTTAAAATTTTAAAATATTTTACTGGGGTAGAAATGTCAAAATACTTTTAAAATATTCTACTGAGGAAAATGAACACATTTTTAACAAACATAAACAAGGCTCAAAACACCAGTTTAAGTTCAATAATTGTACTCTGGTTAAAAAAAAAAAAAGTACTGTGAAAGCAAGGAAATAACTTGGGATGGGCAGAAGGTGTCAGGAAGTGCATTCCTTTTCTCCGAGAGGGGAATGAGGACGACTCCCCCATATGAACTTACATTGCTCCATTGGTATAGACAGTGTCACTCCCCTCCACGTACTGCACCTGAGCTGGGTAGACATGCTGCACCTGCTGCACGGTCTGCACCTGCTGCACCTGGAAAGCAAATAGGAGGACCCAATGAGAGGTGCCTGCGACAGAGTGCAGGCGCAGTGCCAGGGCTACTGCGAAGGGTTTTCTAGGGTACCGATAAACCCAAGAGTGCTTTATAATGAAAACTGTTAGGTTCATGCCAATTTCAGCCTAAGTACGTGCTGGGTCCAAAGGGCCAAATCAAATGTAGCATTTATGCTGAATAAATTCTGTAATGTTCTTGCAAGTATGTATGTATATACACACTTCAAGTGTTTAGAGTGAAAATTCTGAAAGCTCCACACTTATTTTGATGGTTGATGAAATTCTCTTCAACCTGGCTTGTGAATGCTACATTTATTTTTTAGTTAAAAAATTCACAGTGGAAAAGTTCAAATACTTATACGTAGAAAAAAATACTATAATAAACCCCATGTACTCATCATCCAACATAAACAACTGTCACCAGATCTTCCTCTTCAGCCTCTCACAGGATTATTTAAAAACAAGTGTAGAACTTACAGCATTTCATTGGTAATATTTCATTTTTTCTTAAGAGAAAAGAACTACTGTTAACATGAATACAATACTAACATCATAAATAAAACATTAACAGTTCCTTAATATCATATAAAACCCTGATTGTTCAAATGTCTCTGATTATTCCAATGTTTTCTTAAAAGTTGGCTTGCTCAAACCAGATCCAAACAAGGTCTACCCGTTACATTTGGTTGATATTTCCTTTCTTTCTCTTTTAGTCTCTAACAGTTTCCCATCCTTTTTATATTTGACTGTTAGTTATTTGTGACTGAAAAAACTAGATCAGTTATCTACTAGAATTTCTAGAATGCTAAATTTGCCTAATAGCATCCCTGAGATGTCACTTAATAAATTCCTCTATCTTCTGTATTTCCTACAAGTGAATAGTTAGATCAGGAACCCTGATCAGATTCAATTTTGAAAAAGCTGTGTACTATTGAATCATATAAGTTGCCATTGAACAGCTGGTTGTCTCTCATTCTGCAGTATTATTTGATCAAGAGCTTCAGGTGTTGTCAGCTGGTTTCACTGGTTACAATGTTTCCTATTCATGTTTACTTGAGGATATCACTAGTCACTAATCATCATTTTCTGTAGCAATTACTTTAATTAATAAAAGGCTTCAAACTTGTGGTAATCTGATTCTGCTATTCTCTCTTCATTTATGAATAGAATTCTATAAAAGAATTCTTATTAGTATTTGATTACTCTGAATTAAAGTTTGTATAGGAAGAATAGGATAAATGTATGACTTCACTATTTATCACTACTCAGAATAATGATTTTATTCCCTTAGCTCCCTCCCCAAGGTGGCCAGTGTTGTTTTCAGTTTGATCTTGCTTGTACCCCTTAAGATTTTTAGCTTTTGAACATATTATATATATATTTAACCCAGCAATCGTTTTTTCCCCTACAACTGTCCCACCTTTGACTACTGGTAGTGCCTTCATGGGGGCTTCCCTGGTGGCTCCGGCAGTAAAGAATCCACAATGCAGGAGACCTGGGTTTGATCCCTGGGTTGGGAAGATCCCCTAGAGGAGGGCATAGCAAACCACTCCAGTATTCTTGCCTGGAGAATCCCCATGGACAGAGAAGCTTCCAGGCTGCAGTCCATGGGGTCGCAAAGATTTGGATGACTGAGCGACTAAGCACAGCACACACAGCAGTGCCTTCATGACCACAGGAATCTTTCTTAATTCTCAGATCTATCCTAGATCTGAAATCAACCATTTTTTAAAAAACCCTGGGTCTTCTGTTTTAGTTGTAATATAAATATGTAAAAACTGCTTGGGAAAGAAATTTACCAACAGGCAAACTGTTTGACACCTTTGTGATTTCTTCTACAGAAATATTCATCATATAAAGAGTTGCTGTACAATATTATTTTAAAAAATACAGCTTATAAGAACAATAAGACGGAAAAGCCTTAATGACTACAAAAGTGGAGTAATTAAATATAGAAGAGCATTCTATAGAATATATGGTTGATAATAAAAGAATGTGAAGTGAAGTTGCTCAGTCGTGTTCGACTCTTTGCAACCCCATGTACTGCAGCCTCCCAGGCTCCTCCATCCATGGGATTTTCCAGGCAAGAGTACTGGAGTGGGTTGCCATTTCCTTCTCCAGGGGATCTTCCCGACTCAGGGATTGAACCCGGGTCTCCCGCATTGCAGGCAGATGCTTTACCCTCTAAGCCATCAGGGAAGCCCAATAAAAGAATAAATTAAGATTAATATATACTATATTAGTAGGATCTCTAAGACATATTCTAAGTGAAAATGTTGCTGAAAAATACTTAACAGTGTGTGCTTAGTCACTCAGTTGTGTCCAACTCTTTGCAACCCCATGAACTGTAGCCCACCAGGCTCCTCTCTCCATGGGATTTTCCAGGCAAGAACACTGGAGTGACTTGTCATTTCCTTCTCCAGAGACTTACAATGTAACTTGATTTACGTATATATCTGCATATATGGGCACATGTGCATACAAATATGCTTCAATATATAAAGGAAGATAGAAGAATGCACACTAAATTTCTAAAAATGGTTACTTTACTGAGCAACATTAAATGAGATGGGAGAGAAGAAATCACTAACATCCTTTATGAATTCACATCTGTATTTTATATATCTCAATATATGAAAGGACTTCCACTTCT
>NW_011495030.1:6870108-6883079 GCF_000754665.1 Bison bison bison
AAAAGTAGAGAAAATGTGTAAAACAGTATTTTCAGTCATTCAACAAAAAGGCATCATGCGATTCTGTTCCTTAACAGAAGGAAAACAAATACAGTGAACCCTATGATGATCTTGGAGACCAGGATGCAGAATATAGAGGAGGAATGGAGAAACAAAGCAGAGCATCGTGACCTCAATGAGGTGAGGAGATACTGAATTTGGGGAAGGCTGAGTCACCTGAAGTTTGAGGACAGTATCAGAAAGCAAGTTAGGTAGAGAAATAGATCCAGAAATGTTTGTAGAGATCCCCTTGATGCCAAATACTAAGCTGCACATGTGCAGGGACAGAGAAATATAAGTTCTGACCATCCATCGTGTCATGACCTTACTGAACAGCTAGGACACTCTGTAGAAACACCAGAGGGAAGAGCCATAGTATTGATAAAAGGACTAAACTACGTCTAGAATAAAACTACTTTGCGTGCGTGCTAACTTGCTTCAGTCGTGTCCAACTCTTTGCAACCCTATCAACCACAGCCTACCCGGCTTCTGTGTCCATGGGATTCTCCAGGGAAGAATACTGGAGTGGGTCACCATGCCCTCCTCCAGGGGATCTTCTCGATCTAGGGATCAAACCTGCATCTCCTATGTCTCAAAAACTACTTTAGGTCCATCCTAACAAATCTAAAAGAAAAGCCTTGATAATATCCACAAGTAACTGCCTATATGGAACTAAATTTAACACTTGTAAAGGAAGATATCAAAAATCCAGACATATAAAACCATAAGAATCACAGTGTCCAGCATTCAAAAAAAAAAAAAATTATGACATATGAAGAAGCAGGAAAATGTGATCGCTAATGAGGAAGAAAATCAATCAATAGAAACAAATCTAGAAATGAAAGATAAGAAGTGGCAGAGAGATGTTAAAATAACTATTCTTAAATAGCCTTGAGATTTAAAGGAAAATGCAAATATGGTAAGAAAGAAAGAACACGTAATGAGCTGAGTCAAATTTGTGGAGTTGAAAAATACAGTATCTGAAATGAAAAATTTGCTCAATGGAATAGAGAGATTACATAATGCAGAAGAAAAGACAAGTTAAGATGAAAACCCAGCAATAAAAACTATTTGGAGAACAGAAAAAAAGAAATAATGAAGAACAGAGAAAAGTGGAAAAATATCAAGTAGTCTAAACAATGTAACTATAGTCCCAGAAGAGGAAGAACAGAAAATATATTTGAAGGAAGAGTGGTATAAACTTACAATTTTATTAAAACTATAAACACAGATCTAAGAAGCTTAATATACAAGACAATGTATAGACAAATGAAAACCACAGTAAAGTGCATTATAATTAAAGTGCTAAAGGAGAAAAATTCCTAAGCAGATAGAAAACAGATACATTGTACACAAGGCAACAGGTATTAAAATGACTGAAAACTTCCCAGTCAAAAAATACAAGCCTAAGATAATCAAATAGCATGTATTTAATGCAGGGAGAGAAAAACTTCAATCAAGAATCCCATAACCAGTGAAATATTCTTCAAAAATAAAGAGAAAATCCTTTCTTAGACAAAAACTAAGATCATTCATTCTGCTCTACCAGACCTCCAGTGAAGGGAACTGGAGGGAACAAAAGAGAGTTTTGGACTAAAGAAAAACAATTTCAGATGGAAAATGGGACTTACACAAGAAATGAGGAGCATTAGATGGTAAATTTGTAGGTAAGGTAATTTTGATTATTTTCTCATCTTTTAATTTCTATAAAAGATAACTGCCTGTGCAGAGTAAAAATAACAATATGCATATAACAGGGTTTATCACATATGCAGAAATAAAATGTAAGTATGACAAAAATAGCACAAAAGAAATTATACTCAGTTTAAATCTTGATTGTCATAATGGGTAAAAATGTGAACTCTAACTATATACTCTCCACCAGAACACACTTTAAATATACAAAGACAGGTTAAAAATAAAAGGATATAAAAAGACAGCCTTCAGCAAACACCAATCACAAGAAAGAGTAGCTATGTTAACATCAGTCAGAGTAGACTTCAAGACAACCAATACTACCAAAGAAAAGGATGGAAATTTAATCAAAATATTATCAAGAATAAATAACACATCCTATATGTCTTTGCATCTAACAACAGTTTCAAAATAACATGAAGCAAAAACTGAAAGAATCGAATGTTAGCTAGTTTCCTTTGTGGAGGCCAATACGGAATGGTTGCAAATTCAGTTAATTTGGAAATAGGAGAACTCATTTTAGGTCTTTATGCTGACACTTGCTGTTTATATATTGGGGGAGTCAATTCATTTTTTTAACTAATAATTTCTTTGTGTGTAAAGAAAAACTATATCTACTCTGTCAAAAAGAATTTTTGTGAGAATCCAAAGCTACTAAATACAAACACAAAGCATGTCATAAGGCATATATGATAATTATAATACATTTTGAATAATGAGAGACATTATTAAATACTTTGAAATAAGAATCTTGTCTTCTACTTCTGTGTAATTTTCATCTTTATATTCCACTTGGTTTCAGCCATAAATATGTACAATAAATGTTCATCAAGAATTCCTTTAAATCATGAAATTCTATAATTAAAGTAGAAATGAAACTCAAAGTGTCATGAGTCTTAGAAAAGAATTCTGAGTAGATGCTGGCTAACTCATCTAAGACATCAATACATAAATATGGCTCTTGATTACACTGAGACGTAACTGTACAGTGTAAAAATAGGGCATAATTCTTTGCATTATCTACTAAGTTAAAGAACTGATGAAGTAAATAGAAGACCTATTTACTTAATAGAAAATAGAAAAACACTAAAAATAATGAATTATAGCATATATTGGAGGTAACACAATTTTCCTTATTATCCAGACTAATCATTACAAACTAGGCTGAAGAGGCCTTGAAACAAATTAGTGATGAGAAATGGAATTGCCTACAGTTTGATAAGGTATTTTTTCAAGGTATAATGACAGTGAAGGAAGTAAAAGAGGAGTAAAAAGGCAGAAAAAGAAAGGAGAAAGGAAAAATAACTACCTTAGGTCTGTACGTCTCATTTCACCAATGAAAAATTAAGGTCCTTTTAATTTTTAGTTGAGGGTTATTTGACTGTCTTTCCTTTGTGGGGGAGGGGAAAGTGGAGCTCTATCATATAGTTAAAGGTCACTGGAGAGGTGCAGAAATGCTCCCTTCCTATCTCAAAATTATTCAGATCTAGGAAGAGAGACATATCTACAAAATACCTCTATCGAGACTTATAAATCCAGTCACAGGATGGAAATGCGCATGCAGAGCATTTTGTATATTTTGATACATTTCCCAAAACCCAACACCTTTATACTATATATATTGCATAATAATTAAATAACACTCTGTACCTAGCAAAGGAAATGCTCAGTGAATATTTGCACAGTTTATAATATCTTCTAAATGTGGATATATATTCATTTCTTAAAAAAACACCAAGAAATGCTCATGATTCCAAAGTGAACTGATATGATTACTTTTAATGCCCTTTAATGTGTCATTAAAGACCAAAGGTAAAATTTTAAAAGGAAGTTGCATGCTATTTTCTTTTTCCAAAAGTAATTAACTGTGATCTCAAATTTGTTCAAATATTATTTTATACCATCTTTTTGTTAAACATTAATTTCTGTTCAAATATTTACTAAATTGCTATCTTTTGTAAGTTCATTTTCTATTTTATTTGCCAATCGCAGTGCAGGAACTGTTCAGGTTAGCAATGCTGAAAGAAAGGAAAACGAGCATCCTGTAAGCATGGTATTACTATTCCCAGTAACAGTATTTTCCATCCATCTCTGTGAAATCTATAAAGTGTCACATTTTACCACCTACCCTACCCAAGTCCTCAGGGGAAAGGCAGATAATTAAAAAAAAACCCTACAGGAAATTAATTTTCTCTTAATTTTATTGTATTTCCAAGATAAATTCTCAGAAGTGTTTCCAAAGAGGATGAACAAATAATTTTCACCACTTGAATTTTAATAAACAACAAATTGGTAAAAATACTGAAAAGAGATGGAATTAATAGAAATAAACCAACAATTTCTACAATTAATTGTTTATTTAATAAAAATGACCTTGGGTTAATTTTTAAAAGGCTACATAATACATACCAGAATGGTGGTGGGAATGAAGTGAAACCATAACATTCTGCACAAGAAATTCATCCATTTTTTGTCAACTGAAGGGAAAAAAAATCCCCCAAATATAAATATATGTAACAATGTACATACATTTATACACTAGATGAATTAAGCAACTTAATACTCTTACTAATACACACTTAAATGGAAGCACCTCATGACTATTCAAATGTAGTGTGACAAATGACTTTCCTTATTTTACTGCATTTTTATAATTCTTACTGTTTACAAAAAGAAGTGAATACCAAAACAAACTACATACTACAGGAAAATGTGCTGGTTCAACAGAATCAATTAGTATATTTTGAGGACAAATTTATACAATATGTTGTTTTGGATGTGCTACAAGAAAAATAAAATGAATCACGCTTCAAAACAGTAATCCTTTTCAACAGTAAATGAAATCATTTATAATTGTCAAGCTTATTAGACAGTAAAGAATAATACTAGTCTCTGTAAAAATGTCTTTATCATGTCAAGATATTCATTGCCTTTCTTGTATAAAAGCACTCCTTACACATGTGGCTGGCACCAAACGTCTAACTTTAGTACTGAGAACTGTCAAAAACTGCATTAAGATGACTTTAATAAACCCACAAGAGATATGAAAGAGCTCTCAGAAGATTAAAAACAGGGGATATTAGAACAGCTAGGTTAGAGACTGCTATGTGACTGACCAAAAGTGAGGCAGAAAAAAAAAGATCAACACTGGAACAGGTATTAACAAAAGGGCAGAGGGGAAGTAAGACATACAGAGTAGCAGCAGAGAGTTAATTAGAAAAGCCACTTTGTGAGAAAACAGAAAGAACTAAATCAATAATTCTGGATGAGGTAAACTGTAGGGAATTGAAGGGAATGTGGAAACATAGTCAAAAAGTTCAATGACTACAGCATTAGGACTGTAATCAAAAAGATGCCTCAAAAAGATGCAACAACAACAATTTCTTTAGAAGCATGGTTATGGGAACAGAAATCAAAAACCTAAAACCACTGTTTTCAGTCTTGGTTAAAATTAAAAAGTAATCATATATTACAGAGGTGTTTAATCAATCTTGCCAAGAAAGAATCCCACAAATATTATGAATGTTCAAAGTTCATCTGCAGGTACCGGATGGTTATACATTTTGATCACAAGATCATGGTGAACAAAAAGCATGGTTAAGTGACAGGACAGGTTAAAAAATTACTACTTAAATATTCTCCTTATGTTTGCTAAGAACAAGCAGTTTCCCTAGATCTTTACTGTTAATTTCCAAAGTTCTTCCTGGGATATTCAATGATAACTATAAAATTCCTGTTTTATCTTCTAAGACTGGTAGCCCCCCACTTCAAAGAATGTGATGAACATGAACTGTTGGAAAATAGGATATTGTTTATTTAAATGACAGAGTTCATTTTATGCAGAAAATGGAATCTGTTCATTTACACTGTAAAATTTAAATAGGATACTCACTCTTCCTGTGTTAATTGAATCTCACTTAAAAACTATGTAGCACTTTTTTTTTCCTGAAACATTCAGATTTTTGGATATACTTTTCTTATAGCAAACTCTATGTAAATAAAAGAAGCTTCTAGCACATTCAGATCCAACAAACATCACGAAGCCTGCTTTATCAACAGGACTAGAGGTAAACAAATGTATAGGAACTATTTACTAAAATTATATGATTGTTACAGGCAAATTAAACTTATTATGAAAATTATTATTATACTTAGACTTCAAATAGAGTCATATGAAAGCTAATAATACAGTGTTAAGGTCCTGGCTTACTTTCTTATACTTCTGACCACATGAAAATGAGAGAATCAATAGGGAGTGAATTATTTCAATAAATCACCCCAACTGCCTACCATCTATCTACCCCCAAAATACCTAGTTAGCTTCAAAGAATAGAATTTATCTGGTAAAGGTGAAGCAAGTTCCCGAAGACGAGAGTAGAAGTGTTTCTGGGAGCAGGGATGTGGCTAAGAGAAGATTCAGCTTATAAGGATTTCTCAATAACAAATTTGATAGATATTTCATAAAATATATAAACCTACTTTTGTGATTCAAAAAGAACAAAGTAACAACTACTTCCTACAAGTGAGGAACATTTTCTGTCATGATTACAACAGTAAACATTATTTTCCTTGGGGCCCAGCAGGACAGACCAATAAGATCCTACTAAACTAAGTAATAATTTCTAGGGGAAGAAATTTAGTAAATAACACTCTGGTGACCTGATGGGGCAAATGAGCTCAGTATACCAATCTCACTGCCATATTAGAAGACTTTGGAATGGGAGACTACTTCAGTCTTTCTAGTAAAAAGTCAATCTACTATAGAATCTATAGAAACTTAGAATATCAATAAATGTAAGCAGCACATCAAAAAATCTAACTGCACAAAATACATTTCACAACTCGAGACTAACCATTAGAATATGTATTTTGAATGTATTCTATGGTGAGACTGCATAGGTTCAAACTCATATGTGCACCGAGTGTCTATGGTAATAAAGTATATTTACAAGATAGGACAGATGTTGATTCCCTTTGGGAGGAGTACACGAAATTAACAGAATAAATTATTAAACTTAAGTGTTGGCAGACAAAGCACTGTAACATAAAAGAGCAGAATTCCTTAGTTATATATGATTGTTAAACTAGCACTGAAACTATTAATAGTGACATGCAATATTATTTCATTTGTTCCTCACAAATATTCTAAGATGAATTAAAGGTGATAGGCATTTTTGCCCCCATTTTATAAATGCTGATATAAGTACAACATATAGTGACAACCGAAAGATACGGTCTGACAGGTAACAGTGATTTGATTATGAATCCAATCTTAGAATTCTTTCTAAAATACCAGTGTTTCTGAAAATATGGGATTAATAATACTAGTGATACAAGGGTAAGATAGTAAATGACTATAAAACATATGCTAAGAATTTATTCCATTTTCAATGATCTTTGATGCATCCTGATATGTCAAGGAAAAGGCCTCATTATTTCGTTTCAGTTGCTCATCATGTCTGACTCTTTGCAACTTGATGGACTAAAGCATGCCAGGTATCCCTGTCCATCACCAACTCCCGGAGTTTACTCAAACTCATGTCCATTGAGTTCGTGATGCCATTCAACCATCTCATCCTCTGTCGTTCCCTTCTCCTGCCTCCTTCATCTTGCCCAGCATCAGGGTCATTTCATATAAGTCAGTTCTTCGCATCAAGTGGCCAAAGCATTGGAGCTTCAGCTTCAACATCAGTCCTTCCAATGAATATTTAGGACTGATCTCCTTTAGAATGGACTGGTTGGATCTCCTTGCAGTCCAAGGGACTCTCAGGAGTCTTCTCCAACACCACAGTTCAAAAGCATCACTTCTTCAGCGCTCAGCTTTCTTTATAGTCCAACTCTCACATCCATACGTGACGACTGGGAAAACCATAGCCTTGACTAGACAGACCTTTGTTGGCAAGTTAATGTCCCTGTTTTTTAATATGCTGTCTAGGTTGGTCATAACTTTTCTTCCAAAGAGCAAGCGTCTTTTAATTTCACTGCAGTCACCATTTGCAGTGATTTTGGAGCCCGCCAAAATAAAGTCTACTATTATTTCCCCATCTATTTGCCATAAAGTGATAGGTTCAGATGACATTGTCTTAGTTTTCTGATTGTTGAGTTTTAAGCCAAATTTTTTACTCTCCTCTTCCACTTTCATCAAGAGGCCCTTTAGTTCTTCTTTGCTTTGTGACATAAGGTTGGTGTCATCTGCATATATGAAGTTATTGATATTTCTCCCAGCAATCTTGATTCCAGCTTGGGCTTCATCCAGTCCGGCATTTCTCATGACGTACTCTGCATGTAAGTTAAATAAGCAGGGTGACAGCATACAGCCTTGATGTACTCCTTTTCCTATTTGGAATGAGTCTGTTGTTCCATGTCAAGTTCTAACTGTTGCTTCCTGACCTGCATACAGATTTCTTAGGAGGCAGATCAGGTGGTATGGTATTCCCATCTCTTTAGGAATTTTCCACAGTCTGTTGTGATCCACACTGTCAAAGGCTTTGCCATAGTCAATAAGGCAGAAATAGATGCTTTTCTGGAATTCTCGCGCTTTTTTGATGATCCAGTGAATGTTGGCAATTTGATTTCTGGTTCTTCTGCCTTTTCTAAAACCAGCTTCAACATCTGGAAGTTCAAGGTTCACATACAGTTGAAGCCTTGCTTGGAGAATTTTGAGCATTACTTTTCTAGCATGTGAGATGAATGCAATTGTGTGGTAGTTTGAACATTCTTTGGCATTGCCTCACTTTGGGATTGGAATGAAAACTGACCTTTTCCTCTCCTGTGGCCACTACTGCGTTTTCCAAACTTGCTGGCATTTTGAGTGTAGCACTTTCACAGCATCATCTTTTATGACTTGAAATTGTTCAACTGGAATTCCATCAGCTCCACTAGCTTTGTTCATACTGATGCTTCCTAAGGCCCACTTGACTTCACATTCCAGGATGTCTGGCTCTAGGTGAGTGATCACACCATTGTGATTATCTGGGTCATGAAGGTATTTTTTGTATAGTTCTTCAGTGTATTCTTGCCACCTCTTCTTAATATCTTCTGCTTCTGTTAGGTCCATACGATTTCTGTCCTTTATTGTGCCCATATTTGCATGAAATGTTCCCTTGGTATCTCTAATTTTCTTGAAGAGATCTCTAGTCTTTCCCATTCTGTTGTTTTCCTCTATTTCTTTGCACTGATCACTGAGGAAGGCTTTCTTATCTGTGCTTGTTATTCTTTGGAACTCTGCATTCAAACGGGTATATCTTTCCTTTTCTCCTTTGCTTTTCACTTCCTTTCTTTTCACAGCTATTTGTAAGGCCTCCTCAGACAGCCATTTACCTTTTTTGCATAACTTTTTCTTGCAGATGGTCTTGATCACTGCCTCCTGTACAATGTCACGATTCTCTGTCCATAGTTAATCAGGCACTGTCTATCACATCTAGTCCCCTGAATCTATTTGTCAGTTCCACTGTATAATCATAAGAGATTTCATTTAGGTCATACCTGAATGGCCTAGAGGTTTTCCCTACTTTCTTCAATTTAAGTCTGAATCTGGCAATAAATAAGGAGTTCATGATCTGAGCCACTGTCAGGTCCCGGTCTTGTTTTTGCTGACTGTATAGAGCTTCTCCATCTTTGGCTGCAAAGAATATAACCAATCTGATTTCTCTGTTGACCATCTGGTGATGTCCATGTGTAGAGTGTTCTCTTGTATTGTTGGAACAGGGTTTTTGCTATGACCAGTGTATTCTCTTGGCAAAACTCTACTAGCCTTTGCCCTGCTTCATTCTATACTCCAAGGCCAAATTTGCCTGTTACTCCAGGTGTTTCTTGACTTCCTACTTTTACATTCCAGGCCCTCTGATGAAAAGGACATATTTTTTGGGTGTTAGTTCTATAAGGTCGTGTAGGTCTTCATAGAACCATTCAACTTCAGCTTCCTCAGCATTACTGGTGGGGCACAGACTTGGATTACTATGATATTGAATGGTTTGCCTTGGAAATGAACAGAGATCACTGTCATTTTTGAGATTGCATCCAAGTACTGCATTTCAGACTCTTGTTTACTATGATGGCTACTCCATTTCTTCTAAGGGATTCTTGTCCATATTAGTAGATATAATGGTCATCTGAGTTAAATTCACCCATTCCAGTCTTACCACCTCTGATTCTGGAAATTATGCTCCAGTGTTGGATGTTGTCAAGCAAAAGCATTTAGCCAAATCATAAAGTATTTCATTTTATGTAGCACAGATGGTAAAGAATCTGCCTGCAATGCAGGAGACCTAGGTTCAATCCCTGGGTTGGAAAGATCCCCTGGAGAAGGAAATGGCTACCCACTCCAGTATTCTTGCCTGGAGAATCCCATGGACAGAGGACCCTGGTGGTCCATGGGGTCAAAAGCGTAGGACACAACCGAGTGACTAACACACACACACACACACACACACACACAGCTTTATGTTTCTCTTCCATTTATGTCAAGGGACATATTTTTTTTTCACTTTAGGTAGAAACATAATGTTCTCTTTATTAAATTAATGTTAGTAATTTTATAGAAAACTAGTATATAAAAATATAGTGGATTCTGCAAAAAATAAAAATTCATTAATCAGTTTGCAAAAAACTGAAACTTGAAAATATTCTACTACATATCAAACACAATAAATCATACTCTTAATAATGACCACCAAAAGGCTTTCCAATTTAGAGAACTTTACATTTCATACAGAATTCAATCAATTAGTTGCTTCATTGTATCAATTTATTACTTACATAAATTCCTAAATGAGTACAATAGCCATAATACTACCATAGCAAGAGTCAAGTTAGTTTTGAAGGAAATTTGGTGTATCACTTACTTTTTAGCAATATTTCATTTATTCTAATACTATTACAATAGAAGTTATACATAAATACGGCTGCATAAGACTCAAACAAAAAGAATAATCAGAGTAAAATGTGACTGTTTGTGTTTAAGTCACTCAGTCATGTCTGACTCTTTCCGATTCTATGGACTGCAGCCCACCAGGCTCCTCCCACTTCATGCTCATACTCCCAGCTATTCCTGTTCCTGGACATAATGACTAACCAACTGTAAGACAAAATGCATTTCTCCAACAGTTCAGTTCCGTTCAGTCGCTCAGTTGTGTCTGACTCTGCGACCCCATGGACTGCAGCATGCCAGGCTTCTGTGTCCATCACCAACCCCTGGAGCTTACTCAAACTCAATCCATCAAGTCAGTGATGCCATCCAACCATCTAATCCTCTGTCGTCCCCTTCTCCTCCTGTCTTCAATCTTTTCCAGCATCAGGGTCTTTTGCAATGAGTCAACTATTTGCACCAAGTGGCCAAATTATTAGAACTATAGCTTCGGCATCAGTCCTTTCAACGAATATTCAGGGCTGATTTCACTTAGGATTGACTGATTTGATCTCCTTGCAATCCAAGGGACTCTCAAGAGTTTTCTCCAAAATCACAGTTGAAAAGCATCAATTCTTTGGCGCTCAGCCTTCTTTATGGTACTACTCCACATCCATACGTGACTACTGGAAAACCCATAGCTTTGACTAGATGGACCTACCTTTGTTGGCAAATTAATGTCTCAGCTTATTATTATGCTGTCTAGGTCAGTCATAGCTTTTCTTCCAAGGAGCAAGCGTCTTTAATTTCATGGCAAGCATCTTTTAATTTTGTGATTTAGGAGGCCAAGAAAATAAAATCTGTACCTGTTTCCATTGTTTCCCCATCTATTTGCCATGAAGTGATAGGACCAGATGACATTATCTTAGTTTTCTGAATGTTGAGTTTTAAGCCAGTTTTTCACTCTCCTTTTTCACTTTCATCAAGAGGCTCTTCAGTTCCTCTTCGTTTTCTGACATAAGGGTGGTGTCATCTGCATATCTGAGGTTATTGATATTTCTCCTGGCAATCTTGATTGCAGATTGTGCTTCATCCTGCCCAGCATTTCACATGTGTACTCTGCACGTAAGTTAAATAAGCAGGGTG
Source organism: Bison bison bison (assembly GCF_000754665.1). Lineage (NCBI taxonomy): Eukaryota > Metazoa > Chordata > Mammalia > Artiodactyla > Bovidae > Bison > Bison bison. The sequence goes on from NW_011495030.1 coordinate 6,881,834, forward strand.
ACAGTATACAGCCTTGATGTACTCCTTTCCCAATTTCAAATCAGTCTGCTGTTTCATGTACAGTTCTAACTGTTGCTTCTTGACCTGCGTACAGATTTCTCAGGAGGCAGGTCAGGTGGTCTGGTATTCCCATCTCTTTAAGAGTTTTCTAGTTTGTGATCCACACAGTCAATAGCTGTGGCATAGTCAATAAAGCAGAAGTAGATGTTTTTCTGGAACTTTCTTGATTTTTCTATGATCCAACGGATGTTGGCAATTTGATTTCTGGTTCCTTGTATATTTTTGAGATTAGTTGTTTGTCGGTTGCTTCATTTGCTATTATTTTCTCCCATTCTGAAGGCTGTCTTTTCACCTTGCTAATAGTTTCCTTTGATGTGCAGAAGTTTTTAAGTTTAATTAGGTCCCATTTGTTTATTTTTGCTTTTATTTCCAATATTCTGGGAGGTGGGTCATAGAGGATCCTGCTGTGATGTATGTCAGAGAGTGTTTTGCCTATGTTCTCCTCTAGGCGTTTTATAGTTTCTGGTCTTACGTTGAGATCTTTAATCCATTTTGAGTTTATTTTTGTATATGGTGTTAGAAAGTGTTCTAGTTTCATTCTTTTACAAGTGGTTGACCAGATTTCCCAGCACCACTTGTTAAAGAGATTGTCTTTAATCCATTGTATATTCTTGCCTCCTTTGTCAAAGATAAGGTGTCCATATGTGCGTGGATTTATCTCTGGGCTTTCTATTTTGTTCCATTGATCTATATTTCTGTCTTTGTGCCAGTACCATACTGTCTTGATAACTGTGGCTTTGTAGTAGAGCCTGAAGTCAGGTAGGTTGATTCCTCCAGTTCCATTCTTCTTTCTCAAGATCGCTTTGGCTATTCGAGGTTTTTTGTATTTCCATACAAATTGTGAAATTATTTGTTCTAGCTCTGTGAAGAATACTGTTGGTAGCTTGATAGGGATTGCATTGAATCTATAAATTGCTTTGGGTAGTATACTCATTTTCACTATATTGATTCTTCCAATCCATGAACATGGTATATATCTCCATCTATTAGTGTCCTCTTTGATTTCTTTCACCAGTGTTTTATAGTTTTCTATATATAGGTCTTTAGTTTCTTTAGGTAGATATATTCCTAAGTATTTTATTCTTTTCGTTGCAATGGTGAATGGAATTGTTTCCTTAATTTCTCTTTCTGTTTTCTCATTATTAGTGTATAGGAATGCAAGGGATTTCTGTGTGTTGATTTTATA
>NW_011495030.1:6883179-6884526 GCF_000754665.1 Bison bison bison
CTATGTAGAGGATCATGTCATCTGCAAATAGTGAGAGTTTTACTTCTTCTTTTCCAATTTGGATTCCTTTTATTTCTTTTTCTGCTCTGATTGCTGTGGCCAAAACTTCCAAAACTATGTTGAATAGTAATGGTGAAAGTGGGCACCCTTGTCTTGTTCCTGACTTTAGAGGAAATGCTTTCAATTTTTCACCATTGAGAATAATGTTTGCTGTGGGTTTGTCATATATAGCTTTTATTATGTTGAGGTATGTTCCTTCTATTCCTGCTTTCTGGAGAGTTTTTATCATAAATGGGTGTTGAATTTTGTCAAAGGCTTTCTCTGCATCTATTGAGATAATCATATGGTTTTTGTTTTTCAATTTGTTAATGTGGTGTATTACATTGATTGATTTGCGGATATTGAAGAATCCTTGCATCCCTGGGATAAAGCCCACTTGGTCATGGTGTATGATCTTTTTAATGTGTTGTTGGATTCTGATTGCTAGAATTTTGTTTAGGATTTTTGCATCTATATTCATCAGTGATATTGGCCTGTAGTTTTCTTTTTTTGTGGCATCTTTGTCAGGTTTTGGTATTAGGGTGATGGTGGCCTCATAGAATGAGTTTGGAAGTTTACCTTCCTCTGCAATTTTCTGGAAGAGTTTGAGCAGGATAGGTGTTAGCTCTTCTCTAAATTTTTGGTAGAATTCAGCTGTGAAGCCGTCTGGACTGGGGCTTTTGTTTGCTGGAAGATTTTTGATTACAGTTTCAATTTCCGTGTTTGTGATGGGTCTGTTAAGGTTTTCTATTTCTTCCTGGTCGAGTTTTGGAAAGTTGTACTTTTCTAAGAATTTGTCCATTTCTTCCTCGTTGTCCATTTTATTGGCATACAATTGTTGATAATAGTCTCTTATGATCCTTTGTATTTCTGTGTTGTCTGTTGTGATCTCTCCATTTTCGTTTCTAATTTTATTGATTTGATTTTTCTCCCTTTGTTTCTTGATGAGTCTGGCTAATGGTTTCTCAATTTTATTTATCCTTTCAAAGAACCAGCTTTTGGCTTTGTTGATTTTTGCTATGGTCTCTTTTGTTTCTTTTGCATTTATTTCTGCTCTAATTTTTAAGATTTCTTTCCTTCTACTAACCCTGGGGTTCTTCATTTCTTCCTTTTCTAGTTGCTTTAGGTGTAGAGTTAGGTTATTTATTTGACTTTTTTCTTGTTTCTTGAGGTGTGCCTGTATTGCTATGAACTTTCCCCTTAGGACTGCTTTTACTGTGTCCCACAGGTTTTGGGTTGTTGTGTTTTCATTTTCATTCGTTTCTATGCAAATTTTGATTTCTTTTTTGATTTCTTCTGTGATTTGTT
>NW_011495030.1:6885000-6886054 GCF_000754665.1 Bison bison bison
TACTGCATTGTGGTCAGAAAAGATGCTTGGAATGATATCTATTTTTTTGAATTTACCAAGGCTAGCTTTATGGCCCAGGATGTGATCTATCCTGGAGAAGGTTCCATGTGCGCTTGAGAAAAAGGTGAAATTCATTGTTTTGGGATGAAATGTCCTATAGATATCAATTAGGTCTAACTGGTCTATTGTATCGTTTAAAGTTTGTGTTTCCTTGTTAATTTTCTGTTTAGTTGATCTATCCATAGGTGTGAGTGGGGTATTAAAGTCTCCCACTATTATTGTGTTATTGTTAATTTCTCCTTTCATACTTGTTAAAATATACAAGCAACTCCTACAGCTCAACTCCAGAAAAATAAATGCCCCAATCAAAAAATGGGCCAAAGATCTAAATAGACATTTCTCCAAAGAAGACATACAGATGGCTAACAAACACATGAAAAGTTGCTCAACATTACTCATTATCAGAGAAATGCAAATCAAAACCACTATGAGATACCATTTCACACCAGTCAGAATGGCTGCGATCCAAAAGTCTACAAATAATAAATGCTGGAGAGGGTGTGGAGAAAAGGGAACCCTCTTACACTGTTGGTGGGAATGCAAACTAGTACAGCCACTATGGAGAACAGTGTGGAGATTCCTTAAAAAACTGGAAATAGAACTGCCTTATGATCCAGCAATCCCACTGCTGGGCATACACACTGAGGAAACCAGAAGGGAAAGAGACACGTGTACCCCAATGTTCATCGCAGCACTGTTTATAATAGCCAGGACATGGAAGCAACCTAGATGTCCATCAGCAGATGAATGGATAAGAAAGCTGTGGTACATATACACAATGGAGTATTACTCAGCCATTAAAAAGAATACATTTGAATCAGTTCTAATGAGGTGGATGAAACTGGAGCCTATTATACAGAGTGAAGTAAGCCAGAAGGAAAAATACCAATACAGTATACTAACGCATATATATGGAATTTAGAAAGATGGTAACGATAACCCTGTATACGAGACAGCAAAAGAGACACTGATGTATAGAACAGGCTTATGGACT
>NW_011495030.1:6886154-6886451 GCF_000754665.1 Bison bison bison
GGGCTTATGGACTCTGTGGGAGAGGGAGAGGGTGGGAAGATTTGGGAGAATGGCATTGAAACATGTGAAATGTCATGTATGAAACGAGATGCCAGTCCAGGTTCAATGCACGATGCTGGATGCTTGGGGCTGGTGCACTGGGACGACCCAGAGGGATGGTATGGGGAGGGAGGAGGGAGGAGGGTTCAGGATGGGGAACACATGAGAAATAAAGGAATAAAAAATTTAAAAAAAAAAAGTAAAAAGAATTAAGTTATACAAAACATGGAAAATTGATGAAATCCCCTAAAAGATGAT